>NC_140990.1:216256890-216525809 GCF_052327205.1 Somniosus microcephalus
CCCCCTAATCGCTCCCACTCCCCCCTCTCCCTCCCCCTCCCCCCTTCCCCTCCTCCCATCCCCACATCCCCCCCTCCTCCCTCCCCTCCCTCCCCCTTCCCCCCCTCATCGCCCCCCCTTCCCTCCCCCTCATCGCCCCCCCTTCCCTCCCCCTCATCGCCCCCCCTTCGCCCACTCCCCCTCAACCTCCTCCCTCCCCTTCCCCCCCCTCCTCCCTTCCCTCCCCCTCATCGCCCCCCACTCCCCCTCCCCCTCCTCCCTCCCCCTCCTCCCTCCCCCTCCTCCCTCCCGCTCCTCCCTCCCATCCCCCCCTCCCCTTCCCCCCCCTCCCTTCCCCCCTCCCCCTTCCCCCCCTTCCCCCCCCTCCCTCCCCTTCCCCCCTTCCCCTTCCCCACTCCTTCCCCCTTCCCTCCTTCCCCCCTCCCCTCCCATCCCCACATCCCCCCCTCCTCCTCCCCCTTCCCCCCCTCCTCCCTCCCCCTTCCCCCCCTCCTCCCTCCCCCTTCCCCCCCTCCTCCCTCCCCCTTCCCCCCCTCCTCCCTCCCCCTTCCCCCCTCCCTCCCCTTCCCCCCCTCCCCTTCCCCTCCCCCCTCCCCTTCCCCCCTCCTCCCTCCCCTTCCCCCCCTTCCCCCTCC
Organism: Somniosus microcephalus; assembly: GCF_052327205.1. Lineage (NCBI taxonomy): Eukaryota > Metazoa > Chordata > Chondrichthyes > Squaliformes > Somniosidae > Somniosus > Somniosus microcephalus. Next base: position 216,257,526 of record NC_140990.1, read on the forward strand.
TCCCTCCCCTTCCCCTTCCCCCCTCCCCCTTCCCCTTCCCCACTCCTTCCCCCTCCCCCCTTCCCTCCTTCCCCCCTCCCCTCCCATCCCCACATCCCCCCCTCCTCCCTCCCCCTTCCCCCCCTCCTCCCTCCCCCTTCCCCCCCTCATCGCCCCCCCTTCGCCCACTCCCCCTCCACTCCCTCCCCCTCCTCCCTCCCCATCCCCCCCTCCCCCTCCCCCTCCCCCCTCCCCCTCCCCCTCCTCCCTCCCGCTCCTCCCTCCCCCTCCTCCCTCCCCCTCCCCCTCTCCTCCCCCCTCCCCCTCTCCTCCCCCCTTCCCCCTCTCCTCCCCTCCTTCCCCCTCTCCTCCCCCTTCCCCCACTCCTCCCCCCTCTCCCCTTCCCCACTCCCTCTCCCCCCTCCCTCCCCTTCCCCCCTCCCCCCTTCCCCTCCCCCCTTCCCCCCTCCCCCCTTCCCCCTCCCCCCTTCCCCCTCCCCCCTTCCCTCCTTCCCCCCCTCCCCTCCCATCCCCACTCCCCTCCCATCCCCCCTCCTCCCTCCCCCTAATCGCTCCCACTCCCCCCTCTCCCTCCCCCTCCCCCCTTCCCCTTCCCCACTCCTTCCCCCTCCCCCCTTCCCTCCTTCCCCCCTCCCCTCCCATCCCCACATCCCCCCTTCTCCCTCCCCCTTGCCCCCTCATCGCCCCCCTTCCCTCCCCCTCATCGCCCCCCCTTCCCCCACTCCCCCTCCTCCCTCCCCCTCCCCCCTTCCCCTTCCCCACTCCTTCCCCCTCCCCCCTTCCCTCCTTCTCCCCTTCCCCCTCCCCTCCTTCTCCCCTTCCCCCTCCTCCCTCCCCTAATCGACCCCCCTCCTCCCACTCCCCCCTCTCCCTCCCCCTCCCCCTTCCCCCTCCCCCCTTCCCTCCTTCCCCCCCTCCCCTCCCATCCCCACATCCCCCCTCCTCCCTCCCCCTAATCGCTCCCACTCCCCCCCTCCCCCTCTCCTCCCCCCTTCCCCCTCTCCTCCCCTCCTTCCCCCTCTCCTCCCCCTTCCCCCACTCCTCCCCCCTCTCCCCTTCCCCACTCCCTCTCCCCCCTCCCTCCCCTTCCCCCCTCCTCCCTCCCTCCTTCCCCCCCTCCCCTCCCATCCCCACTCCCCTCCCATCCCCACATCCCCCCTCCTCCCTCCCCCTAATCGCTCCCACTCCCCCCTCCCCCTCCTCCCTCCCCCTCCCCCCTTCCCCTTCCCCACTCCTTCCCCCTCCCCCCTTCCCCCCTCCCCTCCCATCCCCACATCCCCCCTTCTCCCTCCCCCTTGCCCCCTCATCGCCCCCCTTCCCTCCCCCTCATCGCCCCCCCTTCCCCCACTCCCCCTCCTCCCTCCCCCTCCCCCCTTCCCCTTCCCCACTCCTTCCCCCTCCCCCCTTCCCTCCTTCTCCCCTTCCCCCTCCCCTCCTTCTCCCCTTCCCCCTCCTCCCTCCCCCTAATCGACCCCCCTCCTCCCACTCCCCCCTCTCCCTCCCCCTCCCCCTTCCCCCTCCCCCCTTCCCTCCTTCCCCCCTCCCCTCCCATCCCCACATCCCCCCTCCTCCCTCCCCCTAATCGCTCCCACTCCCCCCTCCCCCTCCCCCCTTCCCCTTCCCCACTCCTTCCCCCTCCCTCCTTCCCCCCTCCCCTCCCATCCCCACATCCCCCCCTCCTCCCTCCCCCTTGCCCCCTCATCGCCCCCCTTCCCTCCCCCTCATCGCCCCCCCTTCCCCCACTCCCCCTCCTCCCTCCCCCTCCCCCCTTCCCCTTCCCCACTCCTTCCCCCTCCCCCCTTCCCTCCTTCTCCCCTTCCCCCTCCCCTCCTTCTCCCCTTCCCCCTCCTCCCTCCCCCTAATCGACCCCCCTCCTCCCACTCCCCCCTCTCCCTCCCCCTCCCCCCTTCCCTCCTTCCCCCCTCCCCTCCCATCCCCACATCCCCCCTCCTCCCTCCCCCTAATCGCTCCCACTCCCCCCTCCCCCTCCTCCCTCCCCCTCCCCCCTTCCCCTTCCCCACTCCTTCCCCCTCCCTCCTTCCCCCCTCCCCTCCCATCCCCACATCCCCCCCTCCTCCCTCCCCCTTCCCCCCTCATCGCCCCCCCCTTCCCTCCCCCTCATCGCCCCCCCTTCCCCCACTCTCCCTCCCCCTTCCCCTTCCCCCCTCCCCCTCCCCCCTTCCCCTCCCCCTCCCCCTTCCCCCTCCCCCCTTCCCCCTCCCCCCTCCCCTCCCATCCCCACATCCCTTCCCCCTCTCCTCCCCCTTCCCCCACTCCTCCCCCCTCTCCCCTTCCCCACTCCCTCTCCCCCCTCCCTCCCCTTCCCCCCTCCTCCCTCCCCTTCCCCCTTCCCCCTCCTCCCACTCCTCCCCCTCCCCCCTTCCCCCTCCCCCCTTCCCCCTCCCCCCCTTCCCCCTCCCCCCTTCCCCCTCCCCCCTTCCCCCTCCCCCCTTCCCTCCTTCCCCCCTCCCCTCCCATCCCCACATCCCCCCTCCTCCCTCCCCCTAATCGCTCCCACTCCCCCCTCCCCCTCCTCCCTCCCCCTCCTCCCTTCCCCTTCCCCACTCCTTCCCTCCTTCCCCCCCTCCCCTCCCATCCCCACATCCCCCCTCCTCCCTCCCCCTTGCCCCCTCATCGCCCCCCTTCCCTCCCCCTCATCGCCCCCCCTTCCCCCACTCCCCCTCCTCCTTCCCCCCTCCCCCTCCCCCTTCCCCTTCCCCACTCCTTCCCCTCCCCCCTTCCCTCCTTCTCCCCTTCCCCCTCCCCTCCTTCTCCCCTTCCCCCTCCTCCCTCCCCCTAATCGACCCCCCTCCTCCCACTCCCCCCTCTCCCTAATCGACCCCCCTCCTCCCACTCCCCCCTCTCCCTCCCCCTCCCCCCTTCCCTCCTTCCCCCCTCCCCTCCCATCCCCACATCCCCCCTCCTCCCTCCCCCTAATCGCTCCCACTCCCCCCTCCCCCTCCTCCCTCCCCCTCCCCCCTTCCCCTTCCCCACTCCTTCCCCCTCCCTCCTTCCCCCCTCCCCTCCCATCCCCACATCCCCCCCTCCTCCCTCCCCCTTCCCCCCTCATCGCCCCCCCTTCCCTCCCCCTCATCGCCCCCCCTTCCCCCACTCCCCCTCCTCCCTCCCCCTTCCCCTTCCCCCCTCCCCCCTTCCCCCCTCCCCCTCCCCCCTTCCCCTCCCCCCTTCCCCCCTCCCCTCCCATCCCCACATCCCCCCCTCCTCCCTCCCCCTTCCCCCCCTCATCGCCCCCCCTTCCCTCCCCCTCATCGCCCCCCCTTCGCCCACTCCCCCTCCACCTCCTCCCCTCCTCCCTCCCGCTCCTCCCTCCCCCTCCCCTCCTCCCTCCCCCTCCCCTCCTCCCTCCCCCTCCTCCCTCCCGCTCCTCCCTCCCCCTCTCCTCCCCCTTCCCCCTCTCCTCCCCCCTTCCCCCTCTCCTCCCCCCCTTCCCCCACTCCTCCCCCCCTTCCCCCACTCCTCCCCCCCTTCCCCCACTCCTCCTCCCTTCCCCCACTCCCCCCTCTCCGACCCCTTCCCCCACTCCTCCCCCCTTTCCCCTTCCCCACTCCCTCCTCCTCCTCCTCCCTCCCCCTCCATCCCCCTCCTCCCCCCCTACCCCTCCATCCCCTTCCCTCCCACCCCCTCCTCCCACCCCCTCCTCCCACCCACAATTCACAATTCAAATCGCTTTATTGGCATGATAAGTTACATCTTATGTTGCCAAAGCATCAAAATACATTTATGGTTTAGCACATAAACGCAGTTCTATTCATACAGTGTATAAACAGGTATATCCCTGAGTGTATAAATATACATTCGCATTGTTTATATATATTCTTTTCTTAGTTTACTGGTTGTCTCTCTGTTCATGGCAAGCTGTAACATAGTGTGCCGCCAGTGTTATACAGCTTCTCTCCTCTCCCAGTAGGAATGGGAGTTTTTGGTTGTCATTCAGATTTCTGAAATCAGGGCATATTTGTGAGAATTTTTGGTAGAAATTCTCCCTGATGCCCTGATATTTTCCACAAGCTGTGACCCCCTCCTCCCCCTTCCCCCCCTCCCACAACACCCCTCCCCTTCCCCCCCTCCCCCTTCCCTCCTCCCTCACCCTTCCCCCTCCTCCCTTTCACCCCCTCCCTCCCCTTCCCCCCCTCCCTCCCCCCCCTCCCTTCCCCCCCCTCCCTCCCCCCTCCCTCCCCCCCCTCCCTCCCCTTCCCCCCTCCCTCCCCTTCCCCCCTCCCTCCCCTTCCCCTCTCCCTCCCCTTCCCCTCTCCCTCCCCTTCCCCTCTCCCTCCCCTTCCCCTCTCCCTCCCCTTCCCCTCTCCCTCCCCTTCCCCTCTCCCTCCCCTTCCCCTCTCCCTCCCCTTCCCCTCTCCCTCCCCTTCCCCCCTTCCCCCCCTCCCCTTCCCCCTCCTCCCTCCCCTTCCCCCTCCCCCCTCCCCCTCCTCCCTCCCCCTCCCCCCTTCCTCCCTCCCCCTCCCCCTTCCCTCCTCCCCTCCCATCCCCAAATCCCCCCCTCCTCCCTCCCCCTTCCCCTCCTCCCTCCCCCTCATCGCCCCCCCTTCCCTCCCCCTCATCGCCCCCCCTTCCCTCCCCCTCATCGCCCCCACTCCCCCTCCTCCCCTCCTCCCTCCCCCCCTTCCCCTCCCCTCCTCTCCTCCCCCCACTCCCTCTCCCCCTCCTCCCTCCCCCTCCATCCCCCTCCTCCCCCCTACCCCTCCATCCCCCCTCCTCCCCCCCTTCCCCCTCCATCCCCCTCCTCCCCCCACCCCTCCATCCCCTTCCCCCCCGTCCCCCTCCAATCAATTCCTCTCTCCCCCCTCCTCCCTCCCCCTCATAGCCCCCCCTTCCCCCACTCCCCTTCCCCCACTCCCCTCCTCCCTCCCCCCTCCTCCCTCCCCCTCCTCCCTCCCCCTCCTCCCTCCCCCTCCTCCCTCCCCCTCCTCCCTCCCCCTCCTCCCTCCCCCTCCTCCCTCCCCCTCCTCCCCCCCCTTTCCCCTTCCCCCACTCCCTCCTCCTCCTCCCTCCCCCTCCATCCCCCTCCTCCCCCTACCCCTCCATCCCCTTCCCCCCCCTTCCCCCTCCTCCCTCTCCCTCATCGCCCCCCTTCCCCCTCCTCCCTCCCCCTCATCGCCCCCCCTTCCCCCACTGCCCCCCCTCCTCCCACTCCCCCCTCCCCCTCCCTCCTTCCCACTCCCCCCCTCCCCCTCCCCCCTTCCCCCACTCCTCCCCCCTTCCCTCATTCCCCCCTCCCCTCCCTTCACCCCTCCCCTCCCTTCACCCCTCCCCTTCCCCCCTCCCCTTCCCCCCTCCCCTTCCCCCCTCCCCTTCCCCCCTCCCCTTCCCCCCTCCCCTTCCTCCCCTTCCCCCCCTCCCCTTCCCCCCCTCCCCTTCCCCCCCTCCCCTTCCCCCCCTCCCCTTCCCCCCCTCCCCTTCCCCCCCCTCTCCTTCCCCCCCTCCCCCCTCCCCACATCCCCCCTCCCCTTTCCCCTCCTCCCTCCCCCCTCTCCCCCTCCCCCCGCCTCCCTCTCCCCCCGCCTCCCTCTCCTCCCCCTCCCCTCACCTCCCCTTTCCCCTTCCCCCACTCCCTCTCCCCCTCCCACTCCCCCCCTCCACTCCCCCCCCTCCACTCCCCCCCATCGCGCGCTCTCTTCCCACCAGTCGCGCTCTCTCTCCCCCCCCCAGTCGCTCTCTCTCTCTCTTCCCCCCAAGTCGCTCTCTCTCTCTTCCTCCCCCCCAGTCGCTCTCTCTCTTCCCCCCAGTCGCTCTCTCTCTCTCTTCCCCCCCCAGTCGCTCTCTCTCTCTCTTCCCCCCAGTCGCTCTCTCTCTCTCTCTTCCCCCCCGCCCCCCAGTCGCTCTCTCTCTCTCTTCCCCCCCCCAGTCGCTCGCTCTCTTCCCCCCCAGTCGCTCGCTCTCTTCCCCCCCCAGTCGCTCGCTCTCTTTCACCCCCCCCCAGTCGCTCGCTCTCTTCCCCCCCCCCCAAGTCGCTCGCTCTCTTCCCCCCCAGTCGCTCGCTCTCTTCCCCCCCAGTCGCTCGCTCTCTTCCCCCCCAGTCGCTCGCTCTCTTTCCCCCCCCGTCGCTCGCTCTCTTCCCCCCCGGTCGCTCGCTCTCTTCCCCCCCGGTCGCTCGCTCTCTTCCCCCCCGGTCGCTCGCTCTCTTCCCCCCCGGTCGCTCGCTCGCTCTCTTCCCCCCCGGTCGCTCGCTCTCTTCCCCCCCGGTCGCTCGCTCTCTTCCCCCCTGGTCGCCCGCTCTCTTCCCCCCCGGTCGCTCGCTCTCTTCCCCCCCGGTCGCTCGCTCGCTCTCTTCCCCCCCGGTCGCTCGCTCTCTTCCCCCCCGGTCGCTCGCTCTCTTCCCCCCCCCGGTCGCCCGCTCTCTTCCCCCCCCCGGTCGCCCGCTCTCTTCCCCCCCCCGGTCGCCCGCTCTCTTCCCCCCCCCGGTCGCCCGCTCTCTTCCCCCCCCCGGTCGCCCGCTCTCTTCCCCCCCCCCGGTCGCCCGCTCTCTTCCCCCCCCCGGTCGCCCGCTCTCTTCCCCCCCGGTCGCTCGCTCTCTTCCCCCCCCGGTCGCTCGCTCTCTTCCCCCCCCGGTCGCTCGCTCTCTTTCCCCCCCCCGGTCGCTCGCTCTCTTCCCCCCCGGTCGCTCGCTCTCTTCCCCCCCGGTCGCTCGCTCTCTTCCCCCCCCGGTCGCTCGCTCTCTTCCCCCCCGGTCGCTCGCTCTCTTCCCCCCCGGTCGCTCGCTCTCTTCCCCCCCGGTCGCTCGCTCTCTTCCCCCCCGGTCGCTCGCTCTCTTCCCCCCCGGTCGCTCGCTCTCTTCCCCCCCGGTCGCTCGCTCTCTTCCCCCCCGGTCGCTCGCTCTCTTCCCCCCCCGGTCGCTCGCTCTCTTCCCCCCCCGGTCGCTCGCTCTCTTCCCCCCCCGGTCGCTCGCTCTCTTCCCCCCCCGGTCGCTCGCTCTCTTCCCCCCCGGTCGCTCGCTCTCTTCCCCCCCGGTCGCTCGCTCTCTTCCCCCCCGGTCGCTCGCTCTCTTCCCCCCCCCCCCCCCAGTCGCTCGCTCTCTTCCCCCCCCCCCCCCAGTCGCTCGCTCTCTTCCCCCCCGGTCGCTCGCTCTCTTCCCCCCCGGTCGCTCGCTCTCTTCCCCCCCCCCCCCCCCCCCAGTCGCTCGCTCTCTTCCCCCCCGGTCGCTCGCTCTCTTCCCCCCCAGTCGCTCGCTCTCTTCCCCCCCAGTCGCTCGCTCTCTTTCCCCCCCCCCCCAGTCGCTCGCTCTCTTCCCCCCCCCCCAGTCGCTCGCTCTCTTCCCCCCCCCCCCAGTCGCTCGCTCTCTTCCCCCCCCCCCCCAGTCGCTCGCTCTCTTCCCCCCCCCCCCCAGTCGCTCGCTCTCTTCCCCCCCCCCCAGTCGCTCGCTCTCTTCCCCCCCCCCCAGTCGCTCGCCCTCTTCCCCCCCCCAGTCGCTCGCTCTCTTCCCCCCCAGTCGCTCGCTCTCTTCCCCCCCCAGTCGCTCGCTCTCTTCCCCCCCAGTCGCTCGCTCTCTTCCCCCCCCAGTCGCTCGCTCTCTTCCCCCCCCCAGTCGCTCGCTCTCTTCCCCCCCCAGTCGCTCGCTCTCTTCCCCCCCCAGTCGCTCGCTCTCTTCCCCCCCCAGTCGCTCGCTCTCTTCCCCCCCCAGTCGCTCGCTCTCTTCCCCCCCCAGTCGCTCGCTCTCTTCCCCCCCCAGTCGCTCGCTCTCTTCCCCCCCCAGTCGCTCGCTCTCTTCCCCCCCCCAGTCGCTCGCTCTCTTCCCCCCCCCAGTCGCTCGCTCTCCTCCCCCCCCAGTCGCTCGCTCTCTTCCCCCCCCCCAGTCGCTCGCTCTCTTCCACCCCCAGTCGCTCGCTCTCTTCCCCCCCCAGTCGCTCGCTCTCTTCCCCCCCCAGTCGCTCGCTCTCTTCCCCCCCCAGTCGCTCGCTCTCTTCCCCCCCCAGTCGCTCGCTCTCTTCCCCCCCCCAGTCGCTCGCTCTCTTCCCCCCCCAGTCGCTCGCTCTCTTCCCCCCCCAGTCGCTCGCTCTCTTCCCCCCCCAGTCGCTCGCTCTCTTCCCCCCCCAGTCGCTCGCTCTCTTCCCCCCCCAGTCGCTCGCTCTCTTCCCCCCCCAGTCGCTCGCTCTCTTCCCCCCCCAGTCGCTCGCTCTCTTCCCCCCCCAGTCGCTCGCTCTCTTCCCCCCCCAGTCGCTCGCTCTCTTCCCCCCCCAGTCGCTCGCTCTCTTCCCCCCCCAGTCGCTCGCTCTCTTCCCCCCCCAGTCGCTCGCTCTCTTCCCCCCCCAGTCGCTCGCTCTCTTCCCCCCCCAGTCGCTCGCTCTCTTCCCCCCCCAGTCGCTCGCTCTCTTCCCCCCCCAGTCGCTCGCTCTCTTCCCCCCCCCAGTCGCTCGCTCTCTTCCCCCCCCAGTCGCTCGCTCTCTTCCCCCCCCCCAGTCGCTCGCTCTCTTCCCCCCCCAGTCGCTCGCTCTCTTCCCCCCCCAGTCGCTCGCTCTCTTCCCCCCCCAGTCGCTCGCTCTCTTCCCCCCCCCCCCAGTCGCTCGCTCTCTTCCCCCCCCCCCAGTCGCTCGCTCTCTTCCCCCCCCCAGTCGCTCGCTCTCTTCCCCCCCCCCCCAGTCGCTCGCTCTCTTCCCCCCCCCCAGTCGCTCGCTCTCTTCCCCCCCCCAGTCGCTCGCTCTCTTCCCCCCCCCCAGTCGCTCGCTCTCTTCCCCCCCCCCAGTGGCTCGCTCTCTTCCCCCCCCAGTGGCTCGCTCTCTTCCCCCCCCAGTGGCTCGCTCTCTTCCCCCCCCCCCCCAGTCGCTCGCTCTCTTCCCCCCCCAGTGGCTCGCTCTCTTCCCCCCCCAGTGGCTCGCTCTCTTCCCCCCCCCCCCCCCAGTCGCTCGCTCTCTTCCCCCCCCAGTCGCTCGCTCTCTTCCCCCCCCAGTCGCTCGCTCTCTTCCCCCCCCAGTCGCTCGCTCGCTTCCCCCCCCCAGTCGCTCGCTCTCTTCCCCCCCCCAGTCGCTCGCTCTCTTCCCCCCCCAGTCGCTCGCTCTCTTCCCCCCCCCCCCCCCGTCGCTCGCTCTCTTCCCCCCCCGTCGCTCGCTCTCTTCCCCCCCCCAGTCGCTCGCTCTCTTCCCCCCCCCCCCCCAGTCGCTCGCTCTCTTCCCCCCCCCTAGTCGCTCGCTCTCTTCCCCCCCCTAGTCGCTCGCTCTCTTCCCCCCCAGTCGCTCGCTCTCTTCCCCCCCCCAGTCGCTCGCTCTCTTCCCCCGCCAGTCGCTCGCTCTCTTCCCCCCCCAGTCGCTCGCTCTCTTCCCCCCCCCCAGTCGCTCGCTCTCTTCCCCCCCCCCAGTCGCTCGCTCTCTTCCCCCCCCAGTCGCTCGCTCTCTTCCCCCCCCCCGTCGCTCGCTCTCTTCCCCCCCCCAGTCGCTCGCTCTCTTCCCCCCCCCCAGTCGCTCGCTCTCTTCCCCCCCCCCCAGTCGCTCGCTCTCTTCCCCCCCCCAGTCGCTCGCTCTCTTCCCCCCCCAGTCGCTCGCTCTCTTCCCCCCCCCAGTCGCTCGCTCTCTTCCCCCCCCCCCAGTCGCTCGCTCTCTTCCCCCCCCCCCAGTCGCTCGCTCTCTTCCCCCCCCCCCAGTCGCTCGCTCTCTTCCCCCCCCCCCCAGTCGCTCGCTCTCTTCCCCCCCCCCAGTCGCTCGCTCTCTTCCCCCCCCCAGTCGCTCGCTCTCTTCCCCCCCCAGTCGCTCGCTCTCTTCCCCCCCCAGTCGCTCGCTCTCTTCCCCCCCAGTCGCTCGCTCTCTTCCCCCCCCCCAGTCGCTCGCTCTCTTCCCCCCCCCCAGTCGCTCGCTCTCTTCCCCCCCCCCAGTCGCTCGCTCTCTTTCCCCCCCCCCAGTCGCTCGCTCTCTCTCTTTCCCCCCCCCCCCCCCCCCCAGTCGCTCGCTCTCTCTCTCTCTTCCAACAACATGCCCTCAATAGAGTCTCGGCACCGCCGGGCACTCCAGCTAGTCATTAATATATGTAGTAACTCCCCTTCCCATTCTTTATACCTTCTAGCATAGTCCTCACTATCCTCAAAAGGCACCATTACTCGTGCTACGGTTGTTGCCGTACAATCTCTAGTGGCGAATGCTTCAACCCATCTAGTAAATTGACCTATTATTACCAAACAGTACACTCTTCCCTTTGATTTTGGTAGAGGTCCAGTGAAGTCTATCTGTAACTTCTCCCAAGGGCCTCTTGGCCTCGGCTGATGTCCCCACTTTACCTTGTCGGGTTTCCCTATGTTATATTGTGCACATATGGGGTAGTGTCTACAGAATCTGTGCACAGCTTGTTTCATTCCGGGCCACCAGCAGCATCGCTGGAGTTTGTTTAACATATTGGATATACCTGTGTGTTGTCTACCATGGTACATTTTCATTAATTCTTGTTGTATACAGCTTGGTGTACATTTTTGTTGCTCTTTCCTCCATATTCACCCCGCCCTTTCTCTTGCACCCCTTTGTTCCCATAGCTGCTTCTCCTGGGATACTTCTTTATGTAATTTGGATATGTCTATATCCTCTGGCAATGCAGTAATAGCAGCTATGTCTATTTGCGTTTCTGGTTCTACTTCGATCTTGTTTGCCGCTGCAGTCTGTTGCTCTAATACCTTTCTGGCTGCATGATCAGCGGCTCTGTTTCCCTTTTCTGTGGGGGAATTCCTCAGCTGGTGGGCTTTTACCTTCACTACCGCCGTTTCCGTGGGTAGCCCCGAGGCGGCTACCTATCTCTTTACTAAGCCCTCATGCTGTATGGGTTTGCCCCCCCCCCCCCCCCCCCCCGAGGCAATATACCCCCTTCTACTCCAAGCTGCCATATAATCATTTATTATGCCAAAGGCATAGCGGCTATCGGTATAGATATTCACCCGTTTTCCTGCTGCCAATTTTAATGCCTCTGTCAATGCCGTTAACTCGGCAACTTGTGCTGAACTATCCCCTGGTAGTCTTCCTTCCCTCTGGAGGTGCCATCTCCCGTTACCACGGCCCAACCTGTTCGTGGTGTTCCATTAACATACTTACGGGACCTGTCCACATATAGCTCTAGGCCTGCCCTGATCCTGTCTACATACTCTAATTCTTCTTCACTGGTGCAACAGTGTTCCTCTCCTTCCATTCCCATCATAGCTGCGGGGTTCTGGCTCATGTCTCTTAACTATCTGTATAGATTTATCTTTGGGTAACAGGACAGCCTCCCAAGCAGCCTTCCGGCTGTTTGAGACGGTTTTCAATCGTCCGGTGTTTAACAATTCCACTAAGGTGTGTTGTGTATGTAACACAATATCCCCCGTCATTACTACAGGTTCACTCACTTTTACTGACCACCGTGCACAATCAATCGCGGCAACGCATCTTGGCATACCGGCTACTATTGGGGATCTCCGTGTCGAATAGTAGGCTATGGGCCTCATGTAATCCCCATGCTTTTGTGCTACCACTGCACTATAATGTCCCCCATGATTGTGACAAAAGATATGATATGGCCTCCCCATATCGGGTAATCCTAAGGCTGGTGCGGCAGTCAGTGCTTGTTTTAATTTAGTAAAGGCTTCCGCCTGTAACTCTGTCCATTCAATGGGTTCCTCTGCAGCTTTTCCCCCTTTGGTCAATTTATACAAAGGTGCAGCTGGTTGTGAGAATCCTTCAATAAAATTTCTGCTGTAATTAAATAGTCCCAGGACTTGTTGCACTCCCCTTACCTTTACAGGTTTGGGCATATCGTTTATGGCCCATTTTCGATCCTCTGGCATGGCTCTCTTGCCCATGCTGATATTATAGCCCAGATAGGTTACCTCTGATTTCCCTACTTGAGCTTTGGTGGGGTTTACTTTAAAGCCTGCATCCCGGAGTGCTTTCAGAATTTTGGACAAGGCTTTAACATGCCCCTGAGTGTTCTTGGAAGCTATCAGTAAATCGTCAACATACTGCAACCCAGTACTGCCGTCTTACTCTAATTCTACTTCCTCCAGGGCCTTGGCCATGTGTCGCTGGAATATAGCTGGGCTATTATGGAACCCTTTGGGGACCCTCGTCCAAGTATATTGTTTCCCATCTAGTGTGAAAGCAAATTTCTCTTGCGATTCTTTGTCCAATGGTATGGACCAGAATCCGTTTGCAATATCTAGTACTGTAAAAATTGTGTGTTCTGGTTTCAGCCCATAAAAAATTGTGGCAGGGCTTGCTACCATCAGGTATTCCTTTGGGGTCACCTTATTTAGTGCCGTATAATCAATTGTCAGTCGATACGATGCATCTGGTTTCTTTACTGGCCCTACCGGGGAATTAGTTTCGGATATAGTTTCTCGTAAGAGTCCCTGTTTGGTTAATTCCAACGTTGTCGTGTACTGCTTTGGCTTCCTCCTTTAAAGGATATTGTTTATGTGGGTGATGCATTGGTCCCGGTATTTTTACCGGGGGGGGTTTGGACTAATCCACAATCTTGTTTATGCGTTGCTCACACCCGAATATACTCTCTGCATGGGATCACCCATAGTCCCTTCTTATCCCATTCTGGGTCTATAATCTTAATTGCTCCTACCCGATCTGTTTTGTTTCCCGGGGCTGTTTGTTTGTTCGACTTATGATCTGGTGGCCAGATCACTTTATTCACTTTAGGGTCGATTAAAGCCCCTACTTCCCGCAGTAAGTCTATCCCTAGGATTGTTCCTTCGGTATTCTCGCATACCCACAAATGTGTAGGTATTATTATACATCCAATTTCTAATAGAATTATTTCACTCTTATAAGCCTTAAGTCTTCTTCCCCCTATTCCTGCCACATTAATCGAAAGTTTAGTTCGGGGCAAGGGCAAATCTGTCAGTGAGATTCAAGCTCCTGTGTCTGTCAACATTTTGCACTGCCGGCCCCCTACCAATGCGTCAACAAACATTCTTGGGTCTTCCTCACCATTTTTCCCGAGGGCCACTACCTTTCATTTAATATTCAACTTCTTTATCATGTCTCTCATTTGCCTCATAGTGCTCCGAGTCGTACCCATTTCGCCTCTCATACCGGGTATTTCTCCTGTTCCTGGATTCCCTTTCCTCCCTTTCTTTCCTATCCCTCCGGCGTTGCCTCTCTCTGTCTCTTTCCTCCTGCTATTCTCTTTCCTCCCTCATCCATTTCTTGAAATCCTCCCTTCCCTCATTTCCTCCAGGCTGTCCTCTTTGGGGACCCCCCCTTTGTTTTGGCCCCTGGCCTTCCCTTCCTCCCCCTTTCTTCCAACAGACTGATTTCTTATGTCCTGGCTTGTTAGAATTATAGCAAGTTGGTTTTGGATCCGATGCTGGTCTGACATCTCTTCCCTGCTTCTGTTTGCATTCTTTAGCGAAATGTCCCTCTTCCCTGCAAGCATAACAGCTTACTATCCCTACCGCTTCCTCTTGTTCCCCCAACTCCTCTGCGGCAGCTATCTTGGCCTTTTGCATGTTATCTACTTCGGTCGTCCACCTAATCAATTCATCATAGTTGTTCATTGTAACAATTCCTAATCGTATGGCTGCTTGATGTGCGGGACCTAGTCCGGCCTTAAAGGCTTGTAGGAAACACTGATTATCTTTTGTGGGGTTATCAATGCTGGAACATCCCACAAATCTTCCCCATTTCCGTTTACTATAGTCTACAGCAGATTCCCCCTTGTCTTGAGTTATATTGGTTATAGCTGCCCAGTTTACTGGAGCTGGTCCCATCACTCCTTCCACTGCCCGTTTAAAGGCGTCATAGTCCATCTGCGACTGGTCGTGTGTAATATTTAATGTCTGACACCAGGCTCCGTCTGTATAATTCTGACCTAACTGGTCCCAGAGATCGTCCGGAATTTTTGCTTGCACCAACTGATCCACATCTTTATTGTGCAGATTGTGACTTATTCTTAATTCTCTCATTTTTTGCCAAAATGGGTGGTTATTTTCTCGTACCTGCAATAGAGGTAATTTATCCACCAACATTTGCGCCTCTGTTGGTTTGAAGGGTTGATACGTTACCGGATTGTAAGGTGGTGGGAGATTATTCTCTTCTGGCCCGGACGGTGGTTCCGGCCAGTCAATCTCTCTATTGTATTTTGCTGTTTCTTTGTCTACCCCACCCCTACCATTATTATCCTCTCCTGATAGTTTTGGGTATGAGGGCGTACTGCTGGCATGGGCGGTTGTTGCCGCCACCGGATATCCCTTCCCTCTTTGTTCGGGGGGGGGGGGTTGTTACTTCTTTCTCTTCCTTTTCCTCCTCTCCCTTCTGTTTCAACTCCTTACATTGTTTCTGGTAACAAGCTAAGATTACCATTCCCCCTTTTCTCTCTTTATCTTTGGTTTGTCCCTTCCACCAAGCCCTTTGTCTTTCCGCGCTGTCTTCGGGATCCCACCCTTTTTCATGATCTCGATAAGTTTCTGATTTTTATCTGCTATATAGCGAGTGACGGAGTCGGGATATCCCCAAGGGGACAGTCCCTCCTCCTTTATTTCTGCATCCTTTTTAGGCATTCTATATAGCTTCCGACTTACTTCTCAATGGTTCTTATGTTACTCTATCATTCACCCACACATACTTATTTTGCGCACACTCACGCGTCACTGGATCACGATCCTGTGGTGTTTAGTTCCCTACACCTATTTGATCCTGGGCGTCACGTGGGACTACGTCCTCTTAATTCGGGCTCAGGCTAGGTGTTTGGGATAGTCAACCACCCTTGTCCGTGTCGATCACCCCGTGACCCCCAAGGATCCAATATTCATAGGACTTTACCGCCTATTTAGCCGCCTATCTGACCTGGAGGATTCGCCACCTTCCCGGCTTAGAGGATTCGCTGCCTCCCGGCTTAGAGGATTCGCCGCCTCCCGGCTTACCAGACCGCACCCCTTTCTCGAGTCTGTCTCCCTATGTCCTTCTAATCGCAGACCTACCGATTCTCACAGGACGTTCTGAGCTTTCTAATTTATGGGTGATAATTTAAAACGTACTCACCCTTCTGAGCTCAACGTTCCCGTGGACCGGTCAGAGTCTGCGATCCTGCCGACTACGCCAATTGATGTGTCCGGAAAGTGGACCTGGTGATATGCCAAGTCGACACTTGACCCTTTCCCCCGCGGAGTGGACTGAGTGATATACAAAGTCGACGCTCGGCTACGTACGGACGACGGACTTCGATTGGAGGTTCAAAACGGTCTTTATTCACATGCCTGGGGAGAACCTTCTGAGACCCTTCTCAGATCCGACTCCACCGATACCCTAGCAACGTTCACAATTAAACACAACAATCATACCCCTGCCCTAGGGGCGGGGGCAAAGCTTATCAGCGTACACAGATTTATTGCTGAATGGCAATTATAAACTGTGACGTTTCATCCTTCCAGCAGCCTACGAATCACATTTCTGTTATCAGTTGGTCCTGTGACCACCTGTGACTGCAGCCTCGGCTTAATCTATTGCTGCACAACCGCCCTCTGTCTGTGGCCAGGTGGTTTGTTCGTTAACATGCTTTCTTAAGATAACAGTCCTTGTTCAATCAGCCCACTGGTCCGAACTATTTCTGCAAAGCACAGATTCTGACCTTGTACATTGCTCAGGTTACTCCTTGTAACCTGCTAATGTTATTTTTGCAAGACAAGCATATTATAATTAGTTCCACCAGACTTTGATGTAAGCCATTTTGCCGCCCTGTTGTGGATTCACAAACAAACGAACCGCCTCATCACTCAATTCTTATGTATGTTATTTTGTATACGTGCTGCCTTGCCTGGCTGAACAGGCATCTTCCCCAAACTTCCCACAAGCCTCTCAGTCAATTAATCATGTTTTTAGAGCTTAGCTGGATAAATACAATAAATACAGACCTATATACCGTTTAACTCGGTATGAATTAATTCGCTACCTCCACCCTGTACATTGGTGCTACATTATACATATTCTAACATAAACTAAAGTGTAATATTAATTTGGTTACTGCACTCCCCAATAGCACCAACAAACCTCCCCGTGAGAATATTGGTCCCGGCTCTGTTGAGATGTAACCCATCCGGCTTGTACAAGTCCTACCTTCCCCAGAAATGGTCCCAATGCCTCAGGAATCGAAATCCCTCCCTTCTGCACCATCTCTCCAGCCACGCATTCATCTGTTCTATCCTCCTATTCCTGTACTCACTAGCACGTGGCACCAGGAGTAATCTGGAGATTACTACCTTTTGAGGTCCTGCTTTTTAATCTCTCTCCTAGCTCCCTAAACTCTGCCTGCAGGACCTCATCCCTCTTTCTGCCTATATACAACAACAATATTAACTAATGACCCTTGTGCAAACCCTTGCCTCCCCTCTTTACAGTGCCTTTTCCTAATCTAGTGCTCCTAAGTAGTGTCTCCGCAGTGGCTGCAGCAGGGCTGGTGGAAGCCTGCTGAGTGTTGGTGCCAGAAACTACAGATGGCCTTGCAGGATGCCCTCGAGCAGCTCTGGTCCTGGAGGGCCCGGCTGTACACTGCGCCACCTCAGGATGGGTGGCGGCAGTCTGGGCTGGCTGGATGACGGGCAGCGGCAAGGGCAATGGCAGAGTGGCAGTGGTGAGAGCTGGAATGCTGTCATCCTGAGAGAAGACAGCAGGTTCCTGCTCCATTGACACACTGCCACTCCCCCGGGGCAGCACCTCAGCATCCCTGCCAATCTGCTGCATCACAGATTGCTGGGCTGCTGCGACACCGTGAGATTCCCGGTGGACTGTGGTGGACCAAGCGACGATGGCAGCAGTCAGAGCTTGTGGCATCAAGCTGAGACTGCATGAGAGCAGTCTGAGACTGGATGGCATCAACCATTGACTGCATTACAGCACTACAACGTTGTGTAGCTTCTGCCTGTGCTGCAGTGGTTGCTGCCACATTATCCATGGCATGCAGCATGAGGTCTGGGTCCCCACGGTCTCTCGGAGTCCACCATCCTCTGCAGAGTGCCAAGGATGGGCTCCATGACGTGTGCAGAGCTCTGTGTGATGTTGGAGTTGGACTCCTCCATGCTCCTTACCATTGCCAACAGGCTCTCGGGCACCCTTGCCACTGCACCCATAATCTCGGTGTGCATGCCCATCACCCTTCTTGTGAATGCCTCCCCATCGAGGTCCTCATCTGAGCCCTTCGCAGCAGAACTCTCCCTCCCGAGCTACCCTTTCCCCTTGGCCTTGCTGCAGCCCACTCGTCCCCGGTGCCTCACCCTGTGTCGACTCCTCTACTAAACCTGCCTCTGAAGATTGCGTAATGCCAGTATCTCAAGGTGGTGCCTGCGGGTGATAGATGCAGTGACACGGTACTTTAGTCCTCCTCTTCTCCTTCCTCATTCTCAGTGGGAGGCTGAGGGACAGACTGGCCATCTGGTTGCTGATTCTCTGAAAGCATAAAGGCACAAGACTTTAGGTGAGGGCAGGAAGGGAGCAAGGAATGCAGACTGTCAGGAGCTGGACAGTGGGAAAGGCTTGTGATGTGAGGGAGAAGTGGGTTGAGAGCAGGAGAGGGGATGAACGTGGCAGAGGGCCACAGTGCCCACCACCTGCTGCCCTATGCGTCGCAGCACTCGCTCCTCCAAGTTTGAAAGCTGCTGCAGCTGCATATCACCCCCGCATGTTCTCTGGTGCTCCCTCCTATTGTGGACCATCTTGGCCTGCAAGAGAAACGAATGTGTTTGAGTCAGAGTCCAGCTATGTATTTGGTAGATATGCCTGCTGTAGTTGAATAGCTGTGATTGTAGGCAAGGCGTGAGATGTGGATGTGAGTTTGAGTAGGAGCAGATGCTTGGTGGGGGTGTGGTGGTTTGTGCAGTGTACACAGACTGGTTCAGATGGTGGTATGTAGGACCTGTTGAAGCATGTACTCACCTTGACCACCCGAGTGAGGTCATTGAAATTCTTCCGGCACTGTGTCAGGCTGCGTTCGCCCACACTACTGGCCGAGACCTCCTGGGCCACTTCTCTCCACACTGCCCTGAAGACCTGGGGCAATGGCCTCCTTCCAGTGTCCGGGAACAGCACTGCTCTCCTTTGCTCCACTCCCGCGACCAATGCCTCATCCGTGAAACGACGAGCTCTCTCCCTGGGAGTGGGATCAGCCATCACGATCAAGGGATTGAGTTGCTTGCAGGTCGCCCTCATAGCCAGCACTGCTGAGAATGAGGATCTGCACAATGATGCAACCTCCCTTTTAAGAGCTGGAAGGAGCCAGTGTGAACTATCATCCCCGATTGCATTGCACCTAAAATTCATTATCGATCTGCTGGTAGTGCCCCTGTAGCACCCTAATGAGGTCATTAGCGCTTGATTTAGCGTTCCAGCTCTCTCCTGGAGCGCTAACGGACAATTTAGGGGAACCTCCGATTCATTCGTGCCTGGCGCTAATTTTTCAAGATTTCAAAATTTAGCGCACCCAAACGGGACGATAACAAATTTCTCCCCCATGGTGGGTCAGTCAGCATCTGAAAGAGAAAAAACAGGTTAAGGATTTGGCTGAAACTCCTCATTATGAAGGCTTATTGATTAATGTCTCTATATTCTCTTGCATCACTCGCTGCTTCATAGACTATATACATTTAGGGTTGTCATTTAGTGTTAAATTTCTCGGGATTATACTGTATAAGCCCCAATAGCAGTAAGAGCACAGTAAATGGTGGTAGTTCCAGCATATGCTTAGTGTAGCAGAAAGAACTTGTATCTTTTAGATCATTTGAACCAATGGACAGGAGACATGGGGCTAGATTTTCCCCCATGGTTCCACCTGAAACTCGGCAGGGTTGCGGTGGAAAATGGGCCAAAACCAAGTATCTACCATTAAGGTCCTGCCCTGTGCTGGGTTTTCTTCCCGTTGCATCCGCTGAAATAGTTGGCTGCTGACCTTTGCCCGCCTGCCACGTAAATGTCAGTGAGGGGGCTCGGGGAGTGGTGGCAAGCCTACAAAGTCTTGAGTCTTCGGATCATCCAAAGCCAGAACTGCAGCGAACAATTTGTTCCAAGATGTCTGTCAATACTACTATGAAACTGGCCATCAAAATGTGCACAATACCTCAGGATGAGCCTCCCTCCATTCCTATGAGGCAATGGCCCGTATTTTCCGATCCCTACGGGTGGGTCCGCGTTGTGTACACACCCGTAGGGACATCGGAAATGCCGGCTTCAGGCATGTGAAGTGCATGCGCTGAAAACCGGCATTTTCGATCTGTCAAAAATGCTCTTGACAGATCAGACGCCTGCATAAGAGAAGGGCCTCTGCGGGGGGAAGAGTTCCGCTTTCTGCAGAACCTCATGGCGGGAAGGGCCAGTACATGGATCCTTGTGGGCGGAGGTTGGGGAAAAAATGTTGCTGTCCTCTTCGGGGATTTTCTGCCCCTTCTAAATTTATGGCTGCCTCTTCGGGTGCTGCAGCATTGGCAGAATTCCCCTCTTTGGCAGCGCTCCCTCTTTGTGGCAGGAAGCCTGCCCTGCATCAGTAATGAGACCTGACCCAGGAAAATCGGTGGGAGTTACAGGGGAAGGGCCCGCAGAGGCCCTTCTCGTGCAGGCGTCTGATCTGTCGAGCATTTTTGACAGATCGAAAATGCCGGTTTTCAGCGCATGCACTTCACATGCCTGAAGCCGGCATTTCCGATGTCCCTACGGGTGTGTACACAGCGCGTACCCACCCGCAGGGATCAGAAAATACGGGCCATTGCCTCATAGGAATGGAGGGAGACTCATCCTGAGGTATTGTGCACATTTTGATGGCCAGTTTCATAGTGGTATTGACAGACATCTTGGAACAAATTGTTCGCTGCAGTTCTGGCTTTGGATGATCCGAAGACTCAAGAAAAAGAGAGAAAATAATCCTAACGAGAGGACATGCAACTTCCACCAAACCCCTTCCCAGAAATAAAAAGCAAAGGAGCATTGGTGAAAACTATTCAGGGGTGAAAAATAGTTACATAGAAAGGGCGACCTAAAACAAAAGCATCCAGGAAAGCAGTTTGTACGAATATATTTTAGAGATAAAACAACCACACTGGTCTTTGTTGCTGTGGTATCCTTAAGCCAAATCAGCAGTGATGGTTATCTTCAGCAACACTTGTGAAATCCAGAGATGCAGCTTGCGATGAGATATAACTACTATACTATAGTGGTCATTGGAAAAATTAAGGTACGTGGAAACAACAGTCTGGTCCCACTGGAACTGTTCTTAGTTTCATTCTTATGGTTACATTTGCCAGCTAAGCTGAATATTTGCAAAGGATACTTCCACAGCCCATTGTCAGAATTCCCATTTCGACGACTCATCTGGGATTTCAGTTCATAAAGCTATTTTGAAAGGGAATGAATGTGCTAAAAATCTGCTTGAGAAACAAAAAATGCTTTTGTATACTCACTTTGACAGGCAGGTTCTGGGTCAGCCTTTCCTATGCAAGTCACTCCTAGAGTCCAAAGGATCTATTAAGATAGAGTTTTGAGAACGAGAAAAGCTAATGTTTTGTACTGCATTTAACAATTAAATAAATTATTGAAGATTAGGGCTCTCAGTAAATACTGCACCTTTCTATTAATATAAAACGCAAAGGAATTGAAAGGGGGAGGATAGGAGTGGATGATCCAGTTCATTTAGCTCTGCTGCAATTAGTTAATGGCTTAATGAAAGCTGTTACAACATTAGGTTGTAATTGGGCATCTCGAGATTATGTTCACAGATGGGGAAACCTTCAATGTGCAGTAGCCTTCATTATATTTTGCTGAATTTTTGTGTTGAAATGAGCATTACTCCTATCCATTAAGAAATTTTTTAAGCAATGGTGTTCTCATTTTCTTGTTCGTCTTCATTGAAGAGAATATAGTGATTTTACTGGTAATGACCTTGTTCAGGGTAAAGAAGAGCACAACATAATTGCTGTTTATGCAGGGTATCAGTGCTAACTGTGTAAAATTAAAACATTGGTCTCATGGAAATAGGATAAAGCCCTTGTGAGTTCTAATTAAATAATTGCAGCAGAATTAAATGACCTGAGAAATCATTTCAAAGGGCTGTTCTATTGTGCTCCAATTATTAACAGAAACATAAAGGGGGCTAATTTGGACAGGGCACGAAAATGGGCGCGAGGATCGTGATACTGGATTAACTCGCGCCCGTTGCTTCAATGCAGGCAGCACGCCAACTTTGTGCTGTCTGCTAATTAACATGGTTGCAGCGTGCAGCCACACTAACCATGCTTTGTTGAGTGGCTGCAGCCTCAGCAGGGGGCCCAAAATGGTGAGGCTAGCACCAGTTAAAGCTAGCCAGCACTACTTAAAGCCAGCCTGCACCTCTTAAAGGGGAGATACATTGTTGCTGGAGCAGGTGCTGGAAGTTGTTATGGAACTCATTGTAAAGTGGAAAAAGACATCATAATGGCACAACATGGCAGAGAGCAGGCTCCAAGATTTTCCAATGCTGCACTGGAGTC
Source organism: Somniosus microcephalus (assembly GCF_052327205.1). Lineage (NCBI taxonomy): Eukaryota > Metazoa > Chordata > Chondrichthyes > Squaliformes > Somniosidae > Somniosus > Somniosus microcephalus. The sequence goes on from NC_140990.1 coordinate 216,278,950, forward strand.
CTTGGTGGAGGAGGTGGAGAGAAGAGATGTGCTCTCTCCACAGGAGGCCCTCCAGACAGACTCTCGGAAGGCGGTGGGACCAGATAGCCTTGGCGGTCAACGGCAGGACCTGGATGCAGGGCCGCAAAAAGGTCAGTGACCTCACACAAGTGGTTATGGTCAGTGAATGTACCTTCAAAAGCCATCTCCCACCAACTGCACCACTAGCCTCACACGCTGCTCAATGCACAACACCCCCATCGCTCACCTACCAACAATCTCTTATCAATCAGGACTCATATCTAACATTCATAGCTTCACCTCACCCTAACACACTTGGCATTGCTGCAAGCTTCACACCCACACCTCACAGCTTGTACACACTGCCAGCTATTCAACTCTGACGAGCACATCACCCAAACAGAATGCACAACACTCACTGGCAAACTTCCTCTCTCTTGCAAGACAAAGTGACGTACAACCGGAGGCAGCAGGATCAACATTCCCGCTAAGTTGCGTGGCCGAGTAGCGGTCTGGAGGTCCCGCGCAGGCTGCTGAACAGCTTTTATGTGGAAGAAACTGCATTGGCGAAAATTTGAATCGGGCGTGTAGCCAGCTAATGGGACCACGCACAAAAAACATTGAGCAAGACCTAACCGGCGGGGGACAGGCACAGCTGTATACCCTTACCATTACTGGAGCAGCCATTACTAAGGCTGTGGTCAGTGGCGGAGCTGAAACCATAGAAAATGACGGTATCCCCATACCGAATCCTTCTCACATCCCACTTCCCCCTCATGCCACAATCTCTTCTGATTTACAAACTGCAGATGGTGTAAGCATGCACCTCTTACTCGCCCCCTGCCACAACCCTACCCTTGTGCCTTTTTCCTTTTCAGATATTCAAGAACTGCAACCTGGCCAGGCTGTGGTGGAAGATCAACAGGTGAAAAAGCAAGACGGCAGTGCTGATGAAGAAACAGAGTCGCTTGGTTTCACACTCGCAGCCACCAGCTCAGATACTGACACTGCGCGTAATTTTGAGGATAGCATAGAGGCGGGATCTGCACGTGGTGAGTCACTGGGCATGAGTGGTCTGCAGCCAGGGCAGGGGGTAAGGGTAGTGTAGGTGCCAGCTTGCTGGCGGGCAAGGTCACACACTAATTCTGCTGCAGACGACTCAAATGAGCACTTTGATGGGATAGGCTACAGAAGAAGGCTGATGGGTATGCACAATGAAATGCTTGGTGCACTGGCAGGCCTGCCAGAAAGCCTCTGTGCAATGTCAAGGAGCATGGAGGAGTCCGGCACCAACTTGGCACTGGGCTTTATGCAGAGCTTGGAACCCATCCTTTCCAGTATGGCAGTGGTTGCCAACTCCATTAGCGCACTTGTGGACCCAACCATGGTGCAGCATCTGCTGGCTGATGTCTCCGCTTCCATTGCAGCACAAGCAGAAGCCACCCAACGTATGGGTGCTGCAGTGGTAGCTCAGACTTATGTCATGCAAGTTCAGTATGCTGCTTTGCAAGCTTAGCTTGCTGCCATGCAAGCGCAGACTGCTGCCATCATGGCTTCGGGTGCCAGTGTTCAAACGGGTTTGCAGGGTGTTACATCAGTCCAGCAATCTGTCCTCCAACAGATTACTAGGATTGCTGAGGTGTCGCCCTGGGGGAGTGGCAATAGCTCCGTGGAGGACGAGCCTGCTGTTCTCTCTCAGGATGACTGCATTCGTCCTCCTGCCACACCGCCTGTACCCTTGCTATTGCCCGTCAGCCAGCCAGCCCAGACTGCTGCCACACATGCTGAGATGGTGCAGTCCAAAGCCGGGCCTTCTAGGCCCAGAGCTGCTCGAGGTCATCCTCCAAAGCCATCTGCAGTCTTTCCCCACTGAAAGTCAGCAGCCTTTCACCAGCCATGCTGCAGCCACTGGGGTAGCACTGTTGTAGGAGCACTAGGACAGGTAAAGACACACTGAAGACGGGCACTAAGGAAATGCACAAGGGTGACTAGTTGACGTTTGTATGCAACGTTGTTGTTTCCTACATTAGAACAGTGATTTCACTTCAAAAAGTACTTCATTGGCTGTAAAGTGCTTGGGGATGTCCGGTGGTCATAAAAAGCGCAATATAAATGCAAATCTTTCAATAAGGCATGCTTTGATTTATAAATTAGGTTTGGAATGTTTATTTTGTGTTGGTTTTTATTTTTGCATTGTGGCCAAGCAGACGCTGTGATGGTCAGTAACAGAGGGAAGGTAAGGTGTGGGACTTTTGGTGAATGGGGAATAGAGGTTGCGTTTACTGGTATTGCAGTTGGATGAGTTGTTCATGGGCATCCCAGCCAGAAAGGGGCTATCTGGGTTTTAGCCTCCCTTCCTCTTCCTTGTCGTCCTCTTCCTCCTGCTCCTCCTTTTCTTGCTCCTCAGCTGCTCGCCGTATAAGCTGGTGGCAGGGGCTGTGCCCTCATGATGGTGAGGTTGTGCACCATGCAGCAGGCCAGCACGAATCTTGACAGCCGCTCTGCCGAGTATTGCAGGGCTCCTCCAGAGCGGTCCAGACAGCGGAAGTGTTGTGCTGAATCACATTTCGTGCGGCAGCATGGCCTTCATTGAATGCATACTGCCCACGTGTGTGCGCACCGGAGTCATGACCCATGTTGTCAATGGATAGCCCTTGTCACCCAGTAGCCACCCTTTGGTTTGCCGTGGTGGCTCAAATGCAGATGGCACAGCAGACTGCCACAGAATGAAGGCATCATGACTGCTGCCAGGATACCGGGCATTGACCTTCATGATTCTCTGCTGATGGTCGGATACAGCTGGATGTTGAGGGAGTGGAATCCCTTTTGGCTGCAATACATCTGAGAATTGACATGCGACGCCCGCAAAGCGACATGTATTCAATCAATGGCACTCTGATTCATGGGGAAGCCTGCAATCCTTGCGAAACCGCGTGCTCGCTCTGCCTGCTGCTCTCTGGCAAGAGAGAATAGAGATTCTCAGTGACCTGCCTTACGCAACAGTGGACGGCAAACTGCGAGATGTTGCAAATATCTCCAGTTCCAGCCTGGAAGGAGCCCGACACACACAAGGTCATGGCCACAGTCACCTTCACAGCCACTGACAGTGTGAAGCGCAGACTTCTGACACACTGTTCCTCAGAAGTTCGGGTAGGAGAATTGCTCCCTGTACACTCTGGGTGGATGTGGCCTCCTGCTGAGAGCCCTTCTCCTCCTCCTCCCTCTTCTAGCAGTTTGCCCTGCTCTGTCGCCTTTGCTCAGTCTCCCAGTTATGCTGTATTCCAAGGGGAATGCCTCCTACTGCACCCATGTCTGGGAGCAACTGGGTTGTGCTGAAGCCTTGAAGTCAGGACAATGTCCTTCAGCACCTGCCACACCACACCCTGTAGACTTCAGCAACTTTAAAGAACTCTAGAAAGCACCAAACACATTTGCAGCAACAGCCAGTAGAAATCGACCAGCAACTAACCTGAAAGTAGTTGATGATCCCTTTAAATAGTGCTGATGGGGGTTGTTTCTTGCTGCTGAACGCGTGTTCAGCTATGTGAGCTTAAGAGACGGAATTAGCTAGAGCATTGAGCTCCAGAATGACAGCGCCAGCATCAAATCAGTGTTACACACTGATTGACATGATGATCTACCTACTTTGCATAATTCCGGCGGATGCTCACTGCGCGCGCTATCGCCCTCACCAATATGGTGTCCAGTGCAACTCGCCCCAGAACAGCGCGCATGCGCCGCGGGTGTCATTTTTTTTACCTCTAAGGGCACTCGTAGCGCCCAAACGATGGGCACTACGGATCCGAATTTTGCGCCAAAGCACTTAAAGGACCTCGTGTACAGTAATTTGATTTTAAATATAATACAAAATATAGATTTTTTTTTTTCTTTTTCTCAAAATTATGACCTTCAATCAATCCATTGAACTTTACAGGAAGTGAGTAATTTCAATTCCCTCACACTGTCAACCCAAGTAGTTCTTTCAAGCCAGTCTACTGGATAGCGTGATCACCACCTAACCCGTCAACATAAATATTTCAGTGACAGATAAAGAACAAAAATTCTGTTAAAGTTAACCATTCTTCTTTGTAACTGACTTTTTAATGGAATTCTGATTAGGAAGCTACCATGTTTACAGATCTAGTTTTTGATGGTTCCCACTACAGTTTTTGGCCCTAAGATGCCGCCAAGTTATAACAATTGTAAATGTCGGCTAGACCAAGTTATTTCACAATGAAAGCCCTGTGAATCAGAGCCGAATGCCAATAAATATTGATATTTAAAGTGCAACACAGGGGCCCACTGTGTGGCTATATTATGAAGAAGTAAAGCTCCAGAAGCATTTTGAATAAAAATAATTTATAGGTTCATTAAAATCATTTTAAAATTAAAAAAATTGTGACGCTCATTTACATGTTATTTACTTTGTCGGATATTCCTATTTATTTCTGCATCTCAAATCAGAATTTTGCTTGTCCTGTTTTAGATAACCATCAGGACATCTTTCTTTGAAGTACTTGGGCAGGTAAGGTGATTACATTTTAGTTTACGTTTTATCCTGTTTCATTTCTGTGTTGTGAATAGCTTCTGCAAATGAACATACAATTAAAAACATTTACTGTTCAATATTTGTGTAGAAGTAATTTTGCTGAAAAATCTTGAGCTTTCTGTTAATGGGGTTTCATGGCTTCCAGTCCAGATCCAAGGTCGTCCCATCCTCTGTCGTCGAATTACAGTATGCAGACGATGCTTGCGTCTGCGCTCACTCGTGGGTTTAGTGCCCAAATAGTGCCAGAAAACAACCCGTACAATGCAGAAGAAAAATAGGCCCCTATCCTTTTCACCCGTTCTGTGCCTGAATAGCACACTGCAGAATTTGCAGTGTGGCTTTTCAGGTAGTTAAACCTGAAGAAGACACAGGAATGTAAATTGCATGCAAATAAATGGCATAGACCTGTGCATTCAGATTTGCAGTTCAGGCAAACTCCTCCCAGAAAAACCTTGCAATATAGCTGCTGTTTTGGTGCTATATCTATTTAATGCAAGTATTGTCAAGAAAGGTCTTTATCTGTGGCCTTGAAAAGAAATGGGTTTTCTGCGTCTGTACTTGTTGCAGAATGATATTAGGCCTTTACATTTAATGATGGAGGCTGAATTCAAAACTGCTGTTCCTCTCCCTTTTGTGGTATAAGGAAATGGCTTATTTTGAGGCAGGGAAGGGAAATCAACCTTGACAGCTCCTGAGCCACAAACAACAGTTTCCCTCCCACAGAGTAGGAACTCCACACTCCTGACAGTACACCTGCTCCATGCCACCTAGAATAAAACAAGAAGCCTCATGTTCAAACCAGCAACACCCTCCTGTTCCCATCATTCTTCATACCCACACTTGTTTTCCTCTCTTCCTCCATATACTGCTTGGCACAACAGTACCAACCTCTTGCCAACTTCCTCAAAGACGGAGGTGCTTGGACTGCTGTCATTCACAAGATAGAACCTTTAAATTGACATGAAGACCATCAACATGCAAATTACACCTGCTGTCGTACACCTACTAAATTAAAAACGTACCACAAGTCACCAGCAGCTGTCAGTATGAAAATCCTGAGCCATTGAAAACACACAGCTCTTCTGGGTCTCTTATGGGGACTTTTACTGTACTTGCCCCATTTTATGGTGCTGCTTCCTTTAAGGTCCAGGCCCAAATTGCTGCTGTTCTTCCTGTCCTCCAGCAGTGATCAAAGTCCATCTTCCTATTTGTTAGGAGGACCATCAGGAAATCTCAGTGCTCCCTTACTTATCCAAAACTGCACGCAATATTCTAACTGATTTGTATAGTTTCAGCATCACCTCTTTGTTTTTATACTCTATGCCCTTATCTTTTCTCCATCACCCTCAACTGTTGCTTGCTCCCCGACTGAATCAAGACACAATTTTCTTCAGCTCAGCATTGGCAAAACTGAAGCTGTTGGTTTAATTCCAATCAGAAATCTTCCGCCTTAGACCCAGATCCTACCCCCCTTTCTGGCTGTTCACTTGAGCTAAACCTGACGGTATGCAACCTTGGCGTTCTGTTCGATCTTGATCTGAGCTTTAAATCCCACGTCCAGTTCATCATCAAGACCTCCTATTTCCACTCTAGTCCTTAACTCGGCCCCATTACTGCTGAAACCTTCATCTACCTCTCTGAGCTCCAGCCTACACGAGCTTCAACTCGAGCAGAGTTTCAGCATCTGTATCCTATCCCGCACCAAGTTCAGTTGAATCACCATCCCTTTACTCACCAACTCCAATAGATTACTGTGCTCCAGTGCATTGACGTTAAAACCCTTATTCTGATTAATAAATCCTTCCAGGGCCTCCCTCCAGCCTACCTCTAGAACTTATCTCCAGCCCCAAGCTTGCATTCTCTGTTTGCTTTCATGTGCTTCCATGATCCACTTCACCACTGGTGCCAAAGCCTTCAGCTGTGATGCCCCTGCACATTGGAATTCTCTTCCTAAACCCCTCTCCCTTGTCACATTGTTCTCCATTTTCAAAAACCTTCTCAAAACATGCTTCTTTTACCAGCTCTCCCCTAAATCTCTTTTATTGACATTATTTTAGTTCAGATTCCAAGAATCTGGCATTCATGAGCCAACTTCTGGCTTTGCACGATTTCATTTTTAAAAATTTGTTCCTGGGCCAGCATTTATTGCCCATCCCTAATTGCCCTTGAGAAGGTTAACTGGCTTGCTCTTCGAAACAGTTGGCGCAGACTCAGTGGGCAGAATGGCCTCATTCTGTACTGTACTATTCTATAATCAGCCATGATTTCACTGAATGGCGGAACAGGCTCGAGGGGCTAAATGGCTTACTCTTGTTCCTATCTCACTACTGCGACAGGACATAACCATGGATGGCAATGGAAGAGTCTGGGCTGCTGGCTGATAGATATGATTCCATGAGTATGACGACGTCAGGCTGTTGCTCAACTGGTCTGTGGGGCAACTCTCCCAAATTGGGCACCATGTTAGTGAGGAGGACTTTTCAGGGTTGACTGGATTTACCGTAGTCTTATCCTGATATGATGCCTAGGTCATTTCCGATAGGTCGATCCGATTTTGTAGCTATTGTTTACAATTGGGTCCCTTCAGAGGGCATTAAAGAGTCAACCACATAGTGTACAAGTCACATGTAGACCAGACTGGGCAGTCAACCAGTTAGGTTTTTATGACAATCTGGTAAATGTTGTGGTTATTTTTCTGGTGCTAGCCCATAAATTACCAGATTTATTGAATACAATTTCACAACTTGCTGAGGTGAGATTTGAACTGACAACCACTGGGCTGAAGTATCCATACAAGCTCTAATTTCCACCTAAGAATTGAACTTGCAGTACCTTTTGAATAACAGAAAATAGCCTGTTTGATATTGTCTTGCTCAAGGGACATTTCAGCCAATTTCACCCACTCCTCTGGGTCGCTGGGATTCAGATGAGCTGCAATTAGTCCAAACTGCAATGATTTCTCCATGTCTCCTTGATCCTCATAAATCATTGCAAGAGTCGAAAAGGGCTCATAGGCAAGAGGAGCTAGAAAAAAGAAAGCAAAGTGATGAGATATGTATCAAAAGTGAGAATGTTTTAACCAGTACATGAACAGTTATTTCATTGTCTGTGTTGTCTACATGTAAGTAGTCTATTACAGTAAACTGTCCATAACATCGCAATACCTTTTACATTCCAACTTTTTAAATACCGGAAAAATAATCTCCATCCAAATTATATTTGAAGAGCCTTAATGAAATAAACAAAATATGTAAGGGCCATATAAATTTCAGTAGTGACGAACACCTACATAAGTCATGACAGTTACAAGATCATCACCAGTGATATGATGCAACAGACTTGCCCAATGTAGATCCTTATTGTCACTTGATTTGTGAAGTAAAAGGTATAATCTAAAACAAAATAATAATTTAGAATTCTTTTTAACTAAGTGTAGCAAATTTTGATTTTGAAACATTTTCTTCAATTGACTAATTCTTAAAGGTCCGACAATGGCCTGTATTTGTCTCCAAAATAAGCCCTGAACTTTTAATATAATAAAAAACTGCGAGATGGCTGGCTTACATAATTCTAAGTCTAGGTGTTGCCACGTTTCACCAATTAGCCACCTGCTACTTGTTAAAAGTACTGAGCAGTGGGGAGGGGGAAGGGTGCTCAGAGCAACGGCTAAGCGACTAACCATGTTTCAGTACACGTCCTCAGGAATGTCAGCATAACACAGCAAGATTTTTTTCTGTTTTGTTTTAAATTTGCTATGCGCTTGCATTTTGCATGTGAAACTCCAGAGTACAGCTTTAAATTTCAAATTCTATTTGTCATGAAATAACTGATGCACTTTCTCCCATGACATCTAAGTGAGTTTTAACCATAACATAGCCAAGACATACCAACAGGAGGACTGTACAGCGTCTGCAGTTCTCACAAACAGGACAGGGGCATGGGCTCCACAATTGGTCTCACCACCCTCAGTTTAGTGGTGGTGGTGAGCCGCCTTCTTGAACCGCTGCAGTCCGTGTAGTGAAGGTACTACCACAGTGTTGTTAGGGAGGGAGTTCCAGGATTTTGATCGAGCAACGATGAAGGAACGGTAATATATTTCCAAGTCAGGATGGTGTGTAACTTGGAGGGAACTTGCAGGTGATTGTGTTCCCATGCGCCTGCTGCCCTTGTTCTTCTAGGTGGTAGAGGTCGTGTTTTGAGAGGTGATGTCAAAGAAGCCTTGGCGAGTTGCTGCATGCGTCTTGTAGATGGTACACACTGCAGCCATGGTGCGCCGGTGATGGAGGGAGTTAATGTTTAAGGTGGTGGACGGGGTGCCAATCAAGCGGGCTGCTTTGTCCTGGATGGTGTCGGGCTCCTTGAGTGTTGTTGGAGCTGCACTCATCCAGGCAAGTGGAGAGTATTCCATCACACTCCTGATTTGTGCCTTGTAGATGGCATAAAGGCTTTGGTGAGTCAGACAGTGAGAAACTCGCCGCAGAATATCCAGCCTCTGATCTGCTCTTGTAGCCACAGTATTTATGTGGCTGATCCAGTTAAGCTTCTGGTCAGTGGTGACCCCCAGGATATTGATGGTGGGGGATTCAGCGATGGTAATGCAGTTGAATGTCAAAGGACAGTGGTTAGATTCTTGCTTGTTGGAGATAGTTATTGCCTGGCACTTCTGTGGCGCGAATCTTACTCGCCCAAACCTGAATGTTGTCCAGGTCTTGCTGCATGCGGGCATGGACTACTTCATTATCTGAGGAGTTGCAAATGGAACTGAACACTGCAATCATAAGCGAATATCCCCACTTCTGTCCTTATGATGGAGGGAAGGCCATTGATGAAGCAGCTAAAGATGGTTGGACCTAGGACACTGCCCTGAGGAACTCCTGCAGTGATACCCTGAGGCGGAGATGATTGACCTCCAACAACCACAGCCATTTTCCTTTGTGCTAGGTATGACTCCAACCAGTGGAGAGTTTTCGCCCCGTTTCCCATTGACTTCATTTTACTAAGTCTCTTTGATGCCACACTGTCAAATGCTCCTTGATATCAAGGGCAGTCACTCTCACCTCACCTCTGGAATTCAGCTCTTTTGTCCATGTTTGGACCAAGGCTGTAATGAGGTCTGGAGCAGAGTAGTCCTGGCGGAACCCAAACTGAGCATCAGTGAGCAGGTTATTGGTGAGCACTGTCGACAACACCTTCCATCACTTTGCTGATGATTGAGAGTAGACTGATGGCGCGATAATTGGCCGGATTGAATTTGTCCTGCTTTTTGTGGACAGGACATACCTGGGCAAATTTCCACATTGTCAGGTAGATGCCAGTGTTGTAGCTGTACTGGAACAGCTTGGCTCGAGATGTGGCTAGTTCTGGAGGGCAAGTTTTCACGACATTCGGGATGCTGTTGGGGCCCATACCCTTTGCTGTATTCAGTGCGTTCAGCTGCTTCTTGATATCACGTGGAGTAAATCGAATTGGCTGAAGATTGGCTTCTGTGATGGTGGGGACATCAGGAGGAGGCCGATATGGATTATCTACTCGGCACTTCTGGCTGAAGATGGTTGCAAAAGCTTCAGCCTTGTCTTTTGCACTCTACCATCAATGAGGATGGGGCTGTTCATGGAGCCCCCTACTCCCATTAGTTGCTTAATTGTCCACCACCATTTACGACTGGATGTGGCAGGACTGCAGAGCTTTGATCTGATCTGTTGATTGTGGCTGTTTTCGCTGTTTAACATGCATGTAGTCCTTTGTTGCAGCTTCCCCAAGTTTGCACCTCACTTTTAGCTATGCCTGGTGCTGCTTCTGGCATGTTGTTCTACACCCCTCATTGAACCAGGGTTGGTACCCTGGCTTGATGGTAACGGTAGAATGAGGGATATGCTGGGCCACGAGGTTACAGATTGTGGTGGAATACAATTCTGCTGCTGCTGTTGGCCCACAGCGCCTAATGGATGCCCAGTTTTGAGCTGCTAGTTCTGTTCTGAATCTATCCCATTTAGCACACAACACAATGGAGGGTGTCCTCAGTGTGAAGGCGGGTCTTCGTCTCCACAAGGACTATGCGGTGGTCACTGCTACCAATGCTATCATGGACAGAATCATAGAAAGTTACAGCACGGAAGGAGGCCATTTCGGCCCATCGTGTCTGCGCCGGCCAACAAAGAGCTATCCAGCCTAATCCCACTTCCCAGCTCTTGATCCGTAGCCCTGCAGGTTAGAGCATCCCAAGTGCACATCCAAGTACTTTTTAAATGTGGTTAGGGTTCCTGCCTCTACCGCCCTTTCAGGCAGTGAGTTCCAGACACCCACAACCCTCTGGGTGAAGAAATTTCCCCTCAAATCCCCTCTAAACTTTCCACCAATTACTTTAAATCTGTGCCCCCTGGTTTTTGACCCCTCTGCTAAGGGAAATAGATCCTTTCTATCCACTTTATCAATGCCCCTCATAATTTTATACACCTCAATAAGGTCTCCCCTCAGCCTCCTCTGTTCCAAGGGAAACAGACCCAGCCTATCCAGCCTTTCCTCATAGCTAAGATTCTCGACTCCCGGCAACATCCTTGTAAATCTCCTCTGTACCCTCTCTAGTGCAATCACATCTTTCTTGTAATGTGGTGACCAGAACTGCACGCAGTATACTAGCTGAGGCCTAACTAGTGTTTTATACAGTTGAAACATAACCCTCCTGCTCTTTCATTGTATGCCACGGCTAATAAAGGCAAGCATTCCATATGTCGTCTTAACCACCTTATCTACCTGACCTGCTACCTTCAGGGATCTGTGGACATGCACTCCAAGGTCCCTTTGTTCCTCTACACTACTCCGTGTCCTACCATTTAATGTGTATTCCCTTTCCTTGTTAGCCCTCCCCAAATGCATTACCTCACACTTCTCCGGATTGAATTCCATTTGCCACTGTTCCACCCACCTGACCAATTTATTGATAGCTTCCTGCAGTCTACAGCTTCCTTCTTCAGTATCAACCACACAGATGATTTTAGTATTATACCCCCTGTATTCAAGTCAAGATCGTTGATATATACCACAAAAAGCAAGGGACCTAGTACTGAACCCTGCAGAACCCCACTGGAAACAGCCTTCCAGTCAAAAAACACCCATCAACCATTACCCTCTGCTTCCTGTCTCCGAGCCAGTTTTGAATCTAACTTGACACTTTGCCCTGGATCCCATGGGCTTTTAACTTTGTGACCAGTCTGCCACGTGGAACTTTATCAAAAGCCTTGCTAAAGTCCATATACACAATATCAAACGCTCTACCCTCCTTGTTACCTCCTCTGCGATAGGTAGATTGGTGAGGACGAGGTCAAGTAGGTTTTTCCCTCGTGTTGGTTCTCTCACCACCTACTGCAGGCCCAGTCTGGCAGCTATGTCTTTCAGGACTCAGCCAGCTCGGTCAGTAGTGGTGCTACTGAGCTATTCTTGGTGATGGCCATTGAAGTCCCCTACCCAGAGTACATTCTGTGCCCTTGCTACTCTCTGCTTCTCTCAAGTGATGTTCAACATGGAGGAGTACTGATTCATCAGCTGAGGGAGGGCAGTAGGTGATAATCAGCAGGAGGTTTCCTTGCCCATGCTTGACCTGGAGCCATGAGACTTCATCACGTCTGGAGTCAATGTTGAAGACTCCCAAGGCCACTCCTTCCTGACTGTACCCCCACCTCTGGTGGGTCTGTCCTGCCGGTAGGACAGGACATACCCAGGGATGGTGATGGAGGACTCTGGGACATTGGCTGATAGGTCTGATTCTGTGAGTATGACGATGTCAGGCTGTTGCTTGACAGGTTTGTGTGATAGCTCCCAATTTTGGCACAAGTCCCCAGATGTTAGCGAGGAGGACTTTGCAGGGTCGACTGGACTGGGTGTGCTGTTGTAGTGTCCAAAGTCGATGCCGGGTGGTCCGTCCAGTTTTATTCTTACTGTTTTCTGTAGCGGTTTGTTGACACTGAGTGGCTTGCTAGGCCATTTCAGAGGGCAGTTAAGAGTCAACTACATTGTTGTGGGTCTGGATTCACCTACAGGCCAGACCAGGTAAGGACGGCAGATTTCCTTCCCTAAAGGACATTAGTGAACCAGGTGGGTTTTTATGACAACCAGATAGTTTCCTGGTCACCATTACTGATATTGGGCCAGTAATTCCGGTCTCAACGCGTGAGTACGGACGGTGTACTCACGCGTGGGCCCGTTGGAAGTGCCGGATTCCAGCCTGCGCGGGAAACCGGCATTTCCTCTCCATCGAACTAAGGGGTTAAGAGGTCCAACGCGTGCGCGCAGGACTCTGCGCGCACGCGTTGAACTTCCTTCGTTTTGACAGGTTTGCCCGTGTGCAAGGGCCTGGACTTTTTGGAAATGAAAAAAGGAGGCGTAAGGAGTGGATTCTTGAAGGTAAGTGGTCTATTATTTAAAATTATTACATTTTTTCCACAGCTTCATTGTTTTTAAGGACTTTACAGTAAGGTAAGTTTATTTTTAGACCCGAATTTGTAAAAAAAAAAAAATGTTTCAAAAATTTTATTAATTGTTTTAAATAGTTTTTTAAAGTTATTTATAGTTTATTTAATTATTGGGATGTTTTTTTAAATTTTAATTAAAGTTAAACTAGTCTTTTGGGCGCCCGTACTTTTCATGAGTTTGACAGTCTTTACTATCAAACTCATGAATGAGTTTCCCCTCCCCTGATTGGCTGCAGAGTGCTCACCTGATCCCAGCCGGCACATTGCACCAACTACGCCGCTGGATCGGGTAAGCACATCGCGCCGACATCGGAACCGAGCCAGTGACAGGAAATGCAAGCAGGCCCGGGCTTCAGATGTCAGCGCGCAGGGTGAGTGCAGATCGGGGGCTTACACGCGCAGCAAGCACCCGATCCTAATTTCTGGCCCATTAGCTTTTTATTCCAGATTTATTTAATTAACTGAATTTAAATTCCCCAGCTGGTGTGATGGGATTTGAACTCATGTCTCTGAATCCGGTTTCCTAATCCTCGTGCAAACTGGTATTTTGGGTCAGTCTTTGAGACAGAAGGTCATGGGTTCAAGCCCTCACCTGGACTTGAGCACATAGTCTACTACTACTGAGGGAGTGCTGCATTGTTGGAGATGCCGTCTTTCGGATGAGACGTTAAACCGAGACCATAACCACCTGTTCAGGTGGACGTACAAGGTCCTACAGTTGTAATGGGGGAAGATTACAGGATTTCTTCCATTGCCTGGCCAACATTTATCTCTCAACCAACATCAGTGTAGTCAGTCTTGACAGCCAATTTGCTGTTTGTGGGATGTTGGTGTACCAAATTGGTTGCCATGTTTGCCTGCGTAACAATAGCGAGTATGCTTCAAAAGTAATTAATTGGCTGTGAAACAAATGATGACATCCTGGGGATATGAAGGCACTCTTTTAAATGCGTCACAGAAACATCTTTGCTCTCCTTCAAACTCCCGCTTTAGTGTCCACTTTCCCTTCGTGAAGAGCCTGGGGGGAGGGATATTTTACCGTGTTAAATGCACTTAATAAGTGCAAGTTGTTGCTCTTGTAAGATCTATAATATGCTTGACAGTGTTTACTTTAGTCTGTACCTGACTGCAGTGAATCATTTAAAATCATAGAAATGACTCATCACTGAACAGAAACTTCAGATGGTTAAAATATCAAGAACTGTTTGTAGGCGGGTTAGTCCTAGGTTACAGTTTCTATTTAAAGTGCTTATGTAAAGTTCAAATCAAGGCTACCTTGGTGATAACAATGGTTGCATTTATACTGCAGCTGCCAGTCTCGGACCCCTAACTGCAGCATAGTTCCAGCCAAGTCTTACCCTGTTTGCACTGCTCAGCTCCTATCTGACTGGAATTCCAGTTATGCGGCCTGGGATTGAGTTCTCTGCATGTATGTAAGCACTTGTGCACAGCTTCTCGCCAAACAGAGGCTTGTCCAGTTGAGCAACTGTTGTACTGCAAAAACTCTAATGATATGGACTTCTGAACTACTTTGGCCATTACCTTGAGGCAATAAATGAAAGTGTTACCATACCCTTCTTTGATTTTTGTTACTAATTTTCACCTCTTGGTAGTGCTGACTCAATGCTGGGTCGTCCTCCTGTACCTTGTTGAATTGACCATACTTCAAGCATGTGCTCAGAGGGTGAGTGTCAGCAGGCTATTTGTTCATGGGAGCATTACAGCCGAGTCTAATCCTGTCTTCACTTTACATCCACATATCTGCACTTTCCAGCAACAGTCACTCGCTGTTGATGGTAATAGCACCTCTGATTTTTTTCTATCCTCAGAGGCTGGGATTGAGGCCATTTATAAAGCTTCTGCGGCTGATAACTAGCAAAGAATAGGAATTGACCATCTTGATCTGCAACACCCCAGTGGAAAGCCCCACCATGCTTGTGTCTTCTGTAAGAAAAATACAGATTTTGAGATTGAGGGAAACAAACATAGAAACAGAGAAGATAGGAGCAGGAGTAGGCCATTCGACCCCTCGAGCCTGCTCTGCCATTCAATGAGATCATGGCTGATCATCCAAATTCAGTACCCTGTCCCCGCTTTCTCCCCATATCCCTTGATCCCTTTAGCCTTAAGAAATATATCCAACTCCTTCTTGAATATATTTAATGAATAGGCCTCAACTGTCTTCTGTGGTAGAGAATTCCACAGGTTCACCACTCTCTGGGTGAAGAAATTCCTCCTCATCTCTGTCCTAAATGGCTTACCCTTATCCTTAGACTGTGACCCCTGGTTCTGGACTCCCCAACCATTGGGAACATCCTTCCTGCATCTAGTCTGTCTAGTCCTGTTAGAATTTTATAAGTTTCAATGAGATCCCCTCTCATTCTTCTAAACTCCAGCGAGTATAAGCCCAATCGACCCAATCTCTCCTCATACGTCATTCCTGCCATCCCAGATATTAGCCTGGTGAATATTCGCTGCACTCCCTCCATGGCAAGAACACCCTTCCTCAGATAAGGCGACCAAAACTGCACACAATACTCAAGATGTGGTCTCACCAAGGCCCTGTACAACTGCAGCAAGACATCCTTGTTCCTGTACTCAAACCCTCTCGCTACGAAGGCCAACATACCATTTGCCTTCTTAACCGCCTGCTGCACCTGCATGCTTACCTTCAGCGATTGGTGCACAAGGACACCCAGGTCTCATTGCACTTCCCCTTCTCCCAATCTATTGCCGTTCAGATAATATGCTGCCTTCCTGTTTTTGACGCCAAAGTGGATAACCTCGCATTTATCCACGTTATATTGCATCTGCCATGCTTCTGCCCAATCACCCAACCTGTCCAAATCATACTGGAGTTTCTCGGCATCCTCCCCACAGCACACGCGCCCACCCAGCTTTGTGTCGCCTGCAAACTTGGAGATATTACATCTCGTTCCCTCGTCTAGATCATTAATATATATTGTGAATAGCTGGGGTCCAAGGACCGATCCCTGCGGTACCCCACTAGTCACTGCCTGCCACTCGGAAAAAGACCTGTTTATTCCAACTCTTTCCTTTCTGTCTGCCAACCAGTTCTCTATCCAAGTCAATACCTTGCCCCCAATCCTATGTGCCTTAACTTTACACGCTAATCTCTTATGCGGGACCTTATCGAAAGCCTTTTGAAAGTCCAAATACACCACATCCACTGGTTCCCCCTTATCTATTTTACCAGTTACATCCTCAAAAAATTCCAGCAGATTAGTCGAGCACGATTTACCTTTTGTAAATCCATGTTGACTTTGTCCGATCCGGTCACTGTTTTCCAAGTCCTCTGCTATTACATCTTTTATAATGGACTCTAGCATTTTCCCCACTAGCGATGTCAGGCTTACCGGTCTGTAATTCCCCGTTTTCTCTCTACCACCTTTTTTGAATAGTGGGGTAAGATTAGCTACCCTCCAATCCATGGGTACTGTTCCAGATTCTATCGAATGTTGGAAGATGACCAGCAATGCATCCTATTTCTAGGGCCACTTCCTTAAGTACCCTAGGATGTAGATTATCAGGCCCTGGGGATTTATCGGCCTTCAATCCCATCAATTTCCCTAACACCATTTCCCTACAAATACTGATTTCTTTCAGTTCCTCCCTTTCATCAGACCCTATGTTCCCCGACATCTCTGGGAGGTTATTTGTGTCCTCCTTTGTGAAGACAGAACCAAAATATGTATTTAATTGGTCAGCCATTTCTTTGTTCCCCATTATAAATTCCCTGATTCTGACTGCAAGGGACCTACGCTTGACTTCACCAATCTTTTTCTCTTCACATATCTATAAAAGCTTTTACAGTCAGTTTTTATGTTCAAAGGATTGTGACTATGCTCGTCTCTTGGGTCTTACCATCTTCCACAACAATTTGACATTTTCTTTGAAAAGAGTCAAATTTGCTTTTCGGCAGTGATAAGGAAATAAATTAACAAATACGTGGTACTTAAACTTAATTTAGATTATTGTTTTGATCTTTTAAAAATAATTCTGAGCTTTTAAATGTTTCACCGGCTATTTTATTACAACTCTGATGGTGCTAATCCCAGTACCATGTAACAGGGCATGGTGATTTCTGCTCATTATCATGTACCTCGCAGCTGATTTCATCATAATCCCTGTGATCCAGCTTTTGTATTGCTGTCGGCTACAAGCACTAATGTACAGAAGTCCTTCCTATGAAACATGTCTTCTGTCAAGAAGTTAATACAGTTATCACATTAGCTTTATATCATTCATTATATATGGGGGATTAGAAAAGTGAGGTACGAGTCTGCGCGCTAAATCAAAAGGCAGTACCACTGGCTGTTGGAGCTTTTACTACCTTATTTGGCAAGTTTCATTTCAGAAATCAACAGAGCAGCCGCTAAGCAGTGCATCGATGTTGCCCACTCCAAGTCATCCTTCAGTCAAAGAGGGATGTGTATCTTTTAAAGCTACATTCACCAGCATGTATCATCTCGTTTTGATTAGTGTTGCATAAAACAGTGAACCTTGTTTGGTTTTATAGACCAGGCAAATTAATTGTTAAATAGAAACATAGAAGATAGGAGCAGGAGTAGGCCATTCGGCCCCTCGAGCCTGCTCCGCCATTCAATGAGATCATGGCTGATCATCCAAATTCAGCACCCCGTCCCTGCCTTCTCTCCATATCCCTTGATCCCTTTAGCCTTAAGAAATATATCCAACTCCTTCTTGAATATATTTAATGAATTGGCCTCTACTGCCTTCTTTGGCAGAGAATTCCACAGGTTCACCACTCTCTGGGTGAAGAAATTCCTCCTCATCTCAGTCCTAAATGGCTTACCCCTTATCCTTAGACTGTGACCCCTGGTTCTGGACTCCCCGACCATCGGGAACATCCTTCCAGCATCTAGTCTGTCTAGACCTGTTAGAATTTTATAAGTTTTGATGAGATCCCCTCTCATTCTTCTAAACTCCAGCGAGTACAAGCCCAGTCGACCCAATCTCTCCTCATTCGTCATTCCTGCCATCCCAGGTATCAGCCTGGTGAATCTTTGCTGCACTCCTTCCATGGCAAGAACATCCTTCCTCAGATAAGGCGACCAAAACTGCACACAATACTCAAGATGTAGCCTCACCAAGGCCCTGTACAACTGCAGCAAGACATCCTTGTTCCTGTACTCAAACCCTCTCGCTACGAAGGCCAAAATACCATTTGCCTTCTTAACCGCCTGCTGCACCTGCATGCTTACTTTCAGCGGCTGGTGCACAAGGACACCCAGGTCTCGTTGCACTCCCCCTTCTTCCAATCTATTGCCATTTCGATAATAATCTGCCTTCCTATTTTTGACACCAAAGTGGATAACCTCGCATTTATCCACGTTATGTTGCATCTGCCATGCTTCTGCCCAATCACCCAACCTGTCCAAATCATACTGGAGTTTCTCGGCATCCTTCTCACAGCACACACGCCCACCCAGCTTTGTGTCGTCTGCAAACTTGGAGATATTACATCTAGTTCCCTCGTCCAGATCATTAATATATATTGTGAATAGCTGGGGTCCAAGGACCGATCCTTGCGGTACCCCACTTGTCACTGCCTGCCACTCGGGGGGAAAAAAAAGCCGTTTATTCCAACCCTTCGCTTTCTGTCTGCCAACCAGTTCTCTATCCAAGTCAATACCTTGCCCCCAATCCCATGTGCCTTAACTTTACACGCTAATCTCTTATGCGGGACCTTATCGAAAGCCTTTTGAAAGTCCAAATACACCACATCCACTGATTCTCCCTTATCTATTTTACCAGTTACATCCTCAAAAAATTCCAGCAGATTAGTCAAGCACCATTTACCTTTTGTAAATCCATGTTGACTTTGTCCGATCCGGTCACTGTTTTCCAAGTGCTCTGCTATTACATCTTTTATAATGGACTCTAGCATTTTCCCCACTACCGATGTCTGTAATTCCCTGTTTTCTCTCTGCCACCCTTTTTCATAGATCATAGATATTTAATTTTGCTTTCCACTGAATTCTAACCTTCCTTGTATGAAAGCCAGGAATATAATTAGAGTCGATTAAGTCTCCTGTTCTCAAGGGGGTCCTTTTTAACTACTTGGTTGCATAACAAATGATTGCGTAACATCACAGACCTTTTGAAACTTGCTGTCTTGTCCTGCAAGCGGAATGCAACTTGTACTAGGCCTTCCAATTAATTTTCCTTCAGATGCTTTTATATTTGTTTTCTCAAGCAGCCAAAAGTTCATTCGGAGTTTGGCACTGTTCCTAACAGTAGTAAATATTTGGACCAACCAATACAAGCTGGTTGTAAGTAACATGGTCTGTCCGTGTACTTCTGGGATGGTGACACACAATTGGATTTAGAAGCTATGGGCAAGATGTTTTAATTACATTTTTATTAAAACCTGAATTCTTTCCAAACTGGGCTACTATCCAGTTGAAGTACAGTTAGTTGTACTTAATATTACTACTGCATAAAATGTAGTTAGCAACATGTTAGTATATAGCACCAGATAAAAGAGTTTGTTGTTTATGAAGTAAACCCGCATCCTGCATGTTTAGTGCTGTGACTTTGCAGACTTTACACAATAGTACTGTTTTACACTTACTCTTTAAGAGTTCTGAATTTGCAAATTGCTTTGTCAGTAGTATCGTGTCGACGCTTCACAATAAAACCATTCTTACACATACTTGTTGGCAGTAACTTGAGACACTTAAATTTAATCAGTTGATTTAAAGAAGAAAGTGTTTGAAATACTGAATCTTAGCCCCACAATACTTTTTAAAGAGAACAAAATGGTAATATTTGGTAGAGTTTTTAGAAGGGTAAGCAACTAGTTCCTGTTCCTGTTTAAATTGTGGGAGTGTGTTAGAGGCTAGCAGTGGCTTTTCCAGATTGGCTGGTTTTCAGTTTGTAAATCTATTACGTTGAGCTAATGATTTAAAAGGGTATTTGTCAACATTAGTGAACAGTGTAACCAAGAAGACTGCAGCTGGTCCATTCTTACATATGTGGAACTAGGTTCGTGTCTGGGATTTTGAAATGTGAAGATCTCCCTTCCCCAGTAAATGAATGTTAATACTTTGTGGATGAGATGGCTTTGGCTGAAGTGGCACACACCTTCTCTGAAGAAAACATAAAGAAGCACACAGCGTTGTTCCAGGAACAGGATTACAAACACAACTGGCTTATCAAAGAAAACATATCAAGGGAAGAATGCTGTAGGTATCTTACACCATTGAAATTGCTGGAAATAGAAAAGTGGAGACTCGCTGTAATAACAGAGAATGAAGTGGCACTGATGAGAACAAAAGTCCCAAGATACAAAATGGCAAGAGAGCTGATACCGAAGGAGGCCTCTGAATTTCATATCTATCCTCTGCATGCATGGTCAGGTGAAAGGAATCTGGGTATCATGTTTCAAGAGGACAAAAGTGCTGGTTTACATAAAGATAACTGGAAGCAATTTAAAACCTCTTTAAGTGCATCCAGGTTGCCACTACAATTGCCTATGGCCCCATTCTCGTTCCTGAGGAAGAGGTATGCTGTTTCTTCGTCTGTTAGCCAGTCCTCATTAGAAAATCGCTTTTATAAAGTCGGCTCTTGCAGCTCTTCCCTTCGAAAATCCTTGTGCACTCCAATAAAAAGTGGTGCATCTTTGTCTGAATTACCCAGACACATAAGAATGCTTCAGTCTGCTTTTCCAAAGAAAGAGCCTCTAACAGATTTTCCAGAAATTCCTAAATAAAAGTTTCTACTTTGAAACGTGTGGTCTAAACATTTTGAATATCAGCTTTCAAGATTCAGTGGTACAGAGGAAGTTATTTTAAACAAAACAGCATAACACAAACTGCAATTTATTTTAATGTGTTTTCTTTACTTTATGATATTGACTGTGTGTGAAGTTGAAGAAAACAACATTGTTCAATTCTGCTGCTTGCAGTTCTGCATAAATGAGGGACAGATGCTTCTCCGTAACCAAGGGTTTCAAACGTAGCTGGATGATGAAATAGTTTAGACTGAACAAACCTCTTTAGCAGATCCTTGCTAAGAGTTTTCTGGCATTTTTTCCTGTCTATTTGCACACCTGGATTTACTAGTATTTTTACTGATACAGTTTCTGTTGTTTTTGTTAAGTATGTGAATTTTTTTCTGTAGTTCAATTTGCCCACTGGGAATGTAGCAACTATCAGTTAGCAAAAACAATTACCGCATATACTCCATTCAGTTATTTGTCAAATCTGGATCACTTTATCTCCAGAAAGAGCAATGACTTGACGTACTTACATTGCTGCAATAAACTGCCGTATTCAGGGATCGGAGTTCCAGGAGTTTTGGACATGATAGTTCACATGTTGTTTAAGCCAAAATGAAAGATGGACTGCATTTTGCTGTTGATGACATTTTTTTTCTCCTGTCCACATTTCCCCCCCTTTCCCACGTCTTTCTCAATTTTGCAGAAAAAAAACCTATACAGTCCCCACCGCTTATAGCGGGCATATTCATACGAACACGATTTGCCCGCTATACGCGATGGCTGGTATAATGGGGTAGCGCTGTAATATGGGTGTAAAAATCTTCCAGGTGGGGTCTGAGCAACGCCATGCACAGGAACAACTCAAACTCTCTCTCAGGATACCAAGGATTGTCTGCAACCTGCAGTTCGAGGGCTGTAAACATAGAATGTTTGTGAGTGACTAGGTCCGCTGACTCGACCCTATTACAGATGTTTGGAACCATTTGTTGTTCAGTGACACTGCCTCCTTTTTGTTTCTGTGCTGTTGATTGTTCACAGCCTGGCCCAGGTCACATCTCTCTAACCACAGATGGGCTGTAGTAATGTCCCTCTGTTAAAGGGATATTCTCCAGTTTCTTTAATATTGTCCTAAAGTTTAATTGGAACAAGGCTAATTTAAATATATATACTGCCCGTGGGTTTGCGTTGCGTGGCGGAGATGCCTCAACAAAGAAATTATTGATTAACCCAAGAGACCGGTTAAATTTCAATCCTGCATTTCACAGAATCCACCTAATTTAA
Organism: Somniosus microcephalus; assembly: GCF_052327205.1. Classification (NCBI taxonomy): domain Eukaryota; kingdom Metazoa; phylum Chordata; class Chondrichthyes; order Squaliformes; family Somniosidae; genus Somniosus; species Somniosus microcephalus. The sequence continues at coordinate 216,301,013 of NC_140990.1, forward strand.
TTTGATATAATCGGAGTTTAATTAAAGTTCCACAATGATCAGCTTGAAAAAGAAATAACAATTATGCAAATAGATAATAATTAGCGCTTTTTGGACGATATAAGCAACAGCCCGTTTTAAACGTGGACATTTTAAGTGGTAGGGACTGTATTTAATGCATCTGTGTGTAGACCCGTGAATGTGGAGCAATTTTATTTTACGACTCAAAACCACAAAGTCCTAACTCTCGAAATACCTTAAGTAAATCACAGGCACAGCACAACTGTATGTTAGACCTATACTTGTATACTTTGTTGATAATACTCACCATGTCCAGTTATTGCAAACCAGTAAACACCAAAGCTGTATTGGCAAATCAGTAGAGTACAAGTCTGAGGCAATCGTGCTTATGCTGTATGCTCTGATCGTGCCATACGTTGAGTACAATGTTCACTTCCGGTCATCGAGGCACAAAGGGAACCGCCACATCCTGGAAATGATGTGCAGAAGGGCCAATAAGTTGATCTCTCGTGTCAGAAGACTGAGTTGTCAGGAAAAGTTAGAAAAACTCAGCCTTGGCAATAAATGAGTGGAATAAAAAATTGTTAATCTGGAACAATATTTCAAGTCATGTTTCAAGACAAACTTACCCGTCAAGGGAACAGTTATAGAGTGTTAAAAGATAAATTCAGGATTGATATGAGGAGGTACTTCATGCAGAGTGATTAATATCTAGTGTGGTCTTCTGGGTAGGGTAGTGGAGGCAAAAATTCTGTCTTCATTCAAGAGGGAGGTAGATGATGTGAAGGTACTGTAGGTTTGTGGAAGGATGGACTGAGTGTCTCCCTCATCTGTACCAATCTTTGTGATGCATGTCCTACTGTCCTCAGATTTATTAATTCTTTAATAGCAAGGCTTTTATATTAGATAGCAGTGATAGGGCATTTTCCTATGTTAAAGGCACTATATAAATGCAAGTTGTTGTTGAAATTGTTTTGACTTCTTCACTTCGAGAATGCTTGTTACTTTGGTACTGCTGTTGAATTCATAAGGTCTTAGTGACACCCCAAAATCATTTTTCCCATTTTGAAGTACTTCAGTCATAAGTGAACTTAAGTCAGCACAACATAATATTGCGTAAGTGTACGAGAGATGCATTGTAACCAGCTAGTAACTACTCAAGGCTAACTTTAACTAACTTGAGACTTGAGTTAAACAGTGAATCTTGCTCTGAGATAATTTACAAACGACAGCAATGCTCAGAAGTAACTATCTTCTATTATTTATTATTTTTATTATCTGTCTGTCATTCCGTCTGTCTGTCTGTCTGTATTGTATAAACTCGAAAGTTATAGAGCGTACCTACACGTGTGTTACATCGAAAGAAAGCTTACGATTCCAGAACCTTAATAGGATAAGGCAGGATCTGGCCAAAATGGACTGGGATCAGCTACTTGTAGGAAAATCCGCATCGGAGCAATGGGAGGCTTTCAGAAGGGAGATTGAGATCATACAATGGCAACATGTTCCCGTAAAGGTCAAGGGTGGTTCCAAAAACCACAGGGAACCTTGGATGTCAGGGGATATACGAGAATGGATTAGGAAAAAAAGGAGGGCTTTTGGCAGATACAAAAGGCTAAAGACGGAGGAAGCCCTAGAGGAGTACAAAGTGCAGGGGGATATTTAAAAAAGAAATTAGGAGATCAAGGAGGGGCCGTGAAATAACACTGGCGAGCAAAATAAAGGAAAACCCTAAGATGTTTAATAAGTATATTAAGGGTAAGAGGATAACTAGGGAAAAAATAGGGCCCATTAGGGACAAAAGTGGCAATCTGTGTGTGGAGCCGGAAGATGTAGGAGGGGTTCTAAATGAATTTTTTGCATCTGTTTTCACTATGGAGAAGGACGATGTAGACATAGAAATAGGGCGGGGGGACTGTGATATGCTCGAACATATTAACATCGAGAGGGAGGAGGTATTGGCGGTTTTAGCTGGCCTAAAAATGGATAAATCCCCAGGCCCGGACGAAATGTATCCCAGGCTGCTGTGTGAGGCAAAGGAAGAGATTGCGGGGACTCTAACACATATATTCAGAACCTCTCTGGCCACAGGGGATGTGCCAGAGGACTGGAGAACCGCTAATGTAGCACCATTATTCAAGAAGGGGAGGAGGGAAAAACCGGGGAACTACAGGCCAGTGAGCCTAACATCAGTGGTAGGAAAATTATTGGAAAAAATTCTGAGGGACAAAATTAGTCCCCACTTGGAGAGGCAAGGATTAATCAGGGATAGTCAACATGGCTTTGTCAAGGGAAGATCATGTCTGACTAATTTGATTGAATTTTTTGAGGGGGTGACTAGGTGTGTGGATGAGGGTAACGCAGTGGATGTGGTATACATGGATTTCAGTAAGGCCTTCGATAAAGTCCCGCACAGGAGACTGGTCAAGAAGGTAAGAGCCCATGGAATCCAGGGTGCCTTGGCACATTGGATACAAAACTGGCTTAGTGGCAGAAGGCAGAGGGTGATGGTCGAAGGTTGTTTTTGTGACTGGAAGCCTGTGGCCAGTGGGGTACCACAGGGATCGGTGCTGGGTCCCTTGCTGTTTGTGGTCGACATTAATGAGTTGGATATGAATGTAAAAGGTATGATCAGTAAGTTCGCGGATGATACAAAAATTGGTAGGGTGGTAAATAGCGAGGAGGGTAGTCTCAGTCTGCAGGACGACACAGATGGGTTGGTCAGATGGGCGGAACAGTGGCAAATGGAATTTAACCTGGAAAAGTGCGAGGTGATGCACTTTGGGGGGGACTAACAAGGCAAGGGAATACACAATGAATGGAAAGACCCTAGGCAAGACGGAGGGTCAGAGGGATCTGGGTGTGCAAGTACACAGATCCCTGAAGGCGGCGGAACAGGTGGATAAGGTGGTAAAAAAGGCATATGGGATACTTGCCTTCATTAGCCGAGGCATAGAATATAAGAGCAAGGAGGTTATGATGGAGCTGTATAAAACACTGGTTAGGCCACAGCTGGAATACTGTGTGCAGTTCTGGTCGCCACACTACAGGAAGGATGTGATCGCTTTGGAGAGGGTGCAGAGGAGATTCACCAGGATGTTGCCAGGGCTGGAGCGCTTCAGCTATGAAGAGAGACTGGGCAGATTGGGTTTGTTTTCCTTGGAGCAGAGGAGGCTGAGGGGGGACATGATTGAGGTGTACAAAATTATGAGGGGCATAGATAGGATGGATACTAAGGAGCTTTTTCCCTTAGTAGAAGGGTCAATAACTAGGGGGCATAGATTCAAGGTAAAGGGCGGGAGGTTTAGAGGGGATTTGAGAAAGAACTTTTTCACCCAGAGGGTGGTTGGAGTCTGGAACTCACTGCCTGAAAGGGTTGTGGAGGCAGGAACCCTCACAACATTTAAGAAGCATTTGGATGAGCACTTGAAATGCCATAACATACAAGGCTACGGACCAAATGCTGGAATATGGGATTAGATTAGACAGGGCTTGATGGCCGGCGTGGACACGATGGGCCGAAGGGCCTCTATCCGTGCTGTATGACTCTTAAGCGTATTTACGTTTCGGCGAGACAAAAATTGCGCCCGCGGTATCCAAAAAACGTTCAACATTCCGCTCATTATCCGCTCATTAGCATCGAGTGACGTCGAGGTCGACCAATCGCTGCGTGGCGGGGGCGGGTTCCTGGCGCTTGCGGGCGAGCCCTCCTAGAGTCGAGTGACGGGACGATTGACCAATCCTACGCTTCGGTGACCTGACGGTCGACCAATCGGTGCGTGTGTGGGCGGGCCTTATCGTTCTGAACCGAGGTGAGTCGCCGCCATCTTGATTCCAAACTTTTCATTTCTTTTTCCCGCTTTCTGCGTCTTTAAAAAAAAACAAAAAAAACTTGCTTTTAAAACACATTGGCCTAGAAATTCAGTTGGTTGCGCCAGCCGGTAGCGCCTTAGGAGGAGTAGATGTCGGGCGCTAGGTGGCTAGCGGCCGGGCGCAGCGCGATCTGCACCTCGCCCCAACTTCACTCAAGATTTAGCGGCGGCGCAAAGTCTTTGCGCGCGCTCAGCTGCGCGCGCAGATCATGACGTCATTTCCTCGTGCAACGCCCTTTGTGCGCCCCCAACCGGAAATTCAGTCGCGACGCCCCATTGTGCGCCTGGCGCCCCTAGCGACTGTTAGAGTGGAACGGTGCTCAGTCGATGCGGGGCGCGGGGGGCGCAAATTAAAGGGCACTCCTCCTGCACTATAAAAGGCTGCCATTTCGCAGCACTCCTTCTTGAGAGATGGATCTTTGCAGAGAGACCAAGGTAGAGAGCTCTCTGCTTTGGCCCAACACTCGGACAGGTACTTGTGGCTTCAGGCCACAGCTTTCCACTTGTCTTTGCCTTCATTGACATCTCATTGTTTGCCAGCATATTATGGGGGCTGCAATGGGTGTAAACGCTGGCTTTCTCAATTACATCCAAAGGGCTCACAGACGCCGTGAGAGAGTGGCAGCCCTGGCTAGACGGAGAGGGGGCAACAGGCGTCGGGAAAGGAGGCCTTACCCACCCAGGGTATACCGCCAGCAGTTCTCCTATATCAACATGTCTGACGAGCAGTGTGTTCGGAGGCTGCGATTCCGAAGGGAGGTGGTCACAGAGATCTGCCACCTGCTTGGCGGTGATCTGCAGCCACAGCTGAGGAGCAGGACGTCTCTGTCGGTGGCAGTGAAGGTGACGGTGGCTCTCAACTTCTATGCCACCGGCTCCTTCCAATCCGCTGCTGGGGACATTGCCAACATCTCCCAGTTCGCCGTGCATTGCTGCATCCGCCAGGTGACCAATGCCCTTTTCAAAAGGAGACGTCAGTTCATCTCCTTCTCCATGGCCCTTGCCAAGCAGCAACAGCGTGCAATGGGCTTCCCCATGGTGCAGGGCGCCATTGACTGCACGCATGTGGCTTTGCGGACACGTCTGGAGAATGCCGAGGATTACCGCAACCGGAAGGGCTACCATTCGCTGAACGTCCAGCTGGTGTGTGACCACAGGCAGCTCATCCTAGCTGTCAACGCCCGCTTTCCAGGCAGCAGCCACGATGCCTTCATCCTGCGCCAGACTTCTGTGGCAGACATGTTCCAGGCCCAGCCTCACCCACGAGGATGGCTTATCGGGGACAAAGGCTATCCTTTGTGTACCTGGCTGATGACCCCGCTCCGTGCGCCCAGCACCCCTGCTGAAGAGGGATACAACGATAGCCATCAAGCGACCAGGAACATCATCGAATAAACAATCGGCGTCCTGAAGCAACGGTTCCGCTGTCTGGATCGTTCCGGTGGAGCCCTACAATATTCGCCTGAGTGAGTCTCCCATTTCGTGGTCGTTTGCTGCATGCTGCACAACCTGGCTATCCGCAGGACTCAGCCACTGCCACCAGAGATTGGAGGACCACCTGAGGAGGAGGAGGAGGACCAGCACAGGAGGGAGGCAGAAAGTGCAAGGGCCGCCCGTCGCCGGCTTATTGCACGTCTGTTCTAGGCCCCCTCTCAGGGAATGGCTTGTGCCAATGTCAGCAGATGAATGTAGCCGCTCCACAAGCCCTCAGCCGAGCAGGGCAACCAGGACTTAACCAAAAAACCATGCACAGTGCAATTTAACAAAAATAATTTATTGCAAACCTCTGCCCTTCCCACATTACATCCTCATTTGGAGAAGCCCCCTCCAAAAACACAAAACTACCAGTCTCGGCCTTACAAAAAGCACCAGGCATTTGTGCAGACCTTCTACTTTTTGCCCTGCTAGGGCGATGCCTTTCGTATCCTTGCCTGGCCCCTGCCCGCCCTGCAGCTCCTCCTCAATGGGAGCCCAGTGGCTGCAGCAAGGCTGGGGGAAGGCTGCTGAGGGGCAGATGGCGAGACGGCAGATGCCCTTGGGGGTCGGCCTGCATCAGCTCTGGCCTTGGAGTGGCCGGCGGCTGACTGCTCCAACTCTGGCTTGGGCGGCAGCAGTCTGTCCAGCGGCTCGTGGCAGCTGCAATGGCGGAGTGGCAGTGTCGGCTGCAGGAATGGTGCCAACCTGGCAGATCGCAGGTGCTCGCTGGTCGCCTGACACATTGGCACTCGCACGGGCCAGCACTGCAGCATGCGCAGCAAACAGCTGAAGAACAGACTGCTGGGCTGCTGCTGCGCGGCGAGTGCCCTGGCGATGCCTGGCTGATCCAGCGAGGGTGGCAGCAGTTAGTGCCCGTGTGGCCCTGGTCTGTATCCGCATGACAACAGCCAGTGAATGGACGGCACGACTGAGCACTTGGCTCGACGCCGCCTGTGCTGCCGCGAAGTCCTGTAGACTCCTGGCCTGTGCTGCTCCAAATTGCTGCACACTCCTTGACAAAGACTCAATGGAGTCAGGCATCCTTGCCACTGCAGCCATGAGCTCATTGTGCCTGCGCTCAGCCTGGACAGCCATTTCCTCCAGGAGCCGCACCTCCTCTGCGCTGACCATCGCACGACTGGAGGCCGCACTCACCCTCTGGGGAGAAGTCCGCCGAGCTTCCCCACCCCTCCCGCGTTGCTGCAGGCCGCTGGGCCCCGGAGCTTCACTCTCCTCCGACCCTTCCCCCCGACTCCCCTCCAGGGAAGACGTGTCCCCTACATCGCCATGGGCTGGCGCGGCTGAGGGTGGCACTGCTGGGCCGGCTTCCTCTTCCTCCTCCTCGTATTCCGAAGCGCTGACAGTGGCAGCTTGAGGGCCCGCCTCCTCACCTGGCGATTCACCATCTGAAAGCAGGAAGGCACAAGAGTAGCTTTAGAGTGAGGACAGGGCGGCAGCGAGGGAGGCATGAGTGGTGCCATTCACCGCATTGGTCGGACAGTGGCAAAGGATGCTGATCTGAGGCGCAAGTGGAACGAGCGAGGTCAAAAGGGTGATGCCCTTACCATTGGTGCCCAGAACAGGGTCGGCATCTCCACTGGCGACGGGTCCAATCAGCCGGCCTGCCATAATGCGCTCCACACGCTGGTCGAGGTCGGAGAGCTCTTTTACGTCAGGACAGCCTCCCCCGGTGTCAATTCGTTTCCGCCGGTTGTGCGCCACCTTGGCCTGCAAGAGAAAGGACGGCCTCTAAGTACAGTGTGAAGCCCTGATCTTGTCTGCAATGCCTCCCATGGTCGAATAGCTTGTACAGTGTGAAGCTCTGATCTTGTCTGCACTGCCTCCCATGGTGGACTGGCCCTGACAGTGTGAAGCCCTGATCCTGTCTGCAATGCCTCCCATGGTCGAATAGCTTGTACAGTGTGTAAAGTGCTGAATGTGCAAGTGATTTTCATGCCAGTCCCATAGCTGCTGGATGAGGGCTGGCCATTAGGGCTTTCAGGTCCCTTTGCCCATAAAGTGAGGTGCACATGCAGGGATGAGGAGGACACTGGAAAGGGTACTCAGCCTGACAACCCGAGTGAGGTCGTTGAACTTCTTCCGGCATTGCACAGGAGTCCTGGCAACCACGCTGTTGGAAGACACCCTGTTTGAGACCTCCCTCCAGGCTTTCCGGTAGGCGCTGGGCAGCGGCCTCTTGCCACCTTCTGGGAACAGAACATGGCGCCTGCGCTCCACTCCGCCAACCAGCAGCCTCAGGTCACTGTCGCTGAAGCGCTGCGCTCTCTCCCTGGCCTTCTCCATAGCCCTGGGCGTTGTGCAGGTGAAGCTGAAGTGGTCAGGCCTTGCTTCAGGGCTGCAGTGTGCAGGGCGTGGCAGGCAAACAAATCCACCCTCCCCCTTTAAGAGCTGACCGGCGCCAGAGTGTCTGCCGTCAATCAACAACTCGCCGCACCGGCGCTGCGCCCGGCCTCGGGGGTATCGCTCAGCGCCGCCGGCTTAGCGCCTAAAGATAGTCGTGCATCGCCTGTTTTAGCGCAGCAGCAACCTCTTGGGGCGATGCGACTGAATATCGGTGAAGGGGGCGCGAATTTGCGCTGGGCGCGAACTTTAGCGGCCGCCCGACTTTAGCGCCCCAAAAGTGGCTATACTGAATTTCTAGGCCATTGTTTTAAAAAAAAAGTTAATTACTTTCTAAATCTTTTATCTAATCTCATTAATTTTCCTACCTTTCCCCGTTTTTGCAGGTAGGCCTCGAAGCCTGGGTGTCTGTTGCCAGCCATGCTGGACCCTAGGCAATTGTTTTGTGGCAAGCTCCTCCCACCCCCCCTCCACCCCCCCCCCCCCCCCCCCTTTGCTGGGCCCGATTCCGAACCAGCGGCCAGCCATCTTGGTAAAGGCTGAAGGCTGGCTGGGCTCACTGCAAGTTCCTCGCGCTTCATTCGGGGGGTGGGGGGCGGGGCTCGGGAGGGGAGGGGAGGGGGAGCGGCGAGGGTTACCCTGGCAACCGGGCTCGCCAGCCGCAATCGGCCGCTTAGGCCCAGGCCCGGAGATCGGGAGGCGGAAAGGGGAGGAGGGTTACCAAGGCAACCGGGCCCGGCCAGCCGCAATCGGCCGTCTCAGGCCCGGGAGGGCGGGGCTCAGGCTCACTGGGGCGCTACGCTCGGCATGTCAGTGCGTGGGGCGGCACGGAGCTCAGCGGAGCCATCGCCGGCAGTGGGGAGAGGGTCTGCTGGCTCCCCCACTCCCTTTCTCCCCCCCTCCTTCCCCCACCCCTCCCCTCTCCCCCACCCCTCCCCTCTCCCCCACCCCTCCCCTCTCCCCCACCCCTCCCCTCTCCCCCACCCCTCCCCTCTCCCCCACCCCTCCCCTCTCCCCCACCCCTCCCCTTCCCTCCCTCTCTCCCCTTCCTCCCCTCCCCTTCCTCCCCTCCCCTTCCTCCCCTTCCCCCCCTCCCCTTCCTCCCCTCCCCTTCCCCCCTCCCCTTCCCCCCTCCCCTTCCCCCAGTCGCGCTCTCTTCCCCCCCAGTCGCGCTCTCTTCCCCCCCAGTCGCGCTCTCTTCCCCCCCAGTCGCGCTCTCTTCCCCCCCCAGTCGCGCTCTCTTCCCCCCCCAGTCGCGCTCTCTTCCCCCCCCAGTCGCGCTCTCTTCCCCCCCCCAGTCGCGCTCTCTTCCCCCCCAGTCGCGCTCTCTTCCCCCCCAGTCGCGCTCTCTTCCCCCCCAGTCGCGCTCTCTTCCCCCCCAGTCGCGCTCTCTTCCCCCCCAGTCGCGCTCTCTTCCCCCCCAGTCGCGCTCTCTTCCCCCCCAGTCGCGCTCTCTTCCCCCCCAGTCGCGCTCTCTTCCCCCCCAGTCGCGCTCTCTTCCCCCCCAGTCGCGCTCTCTTCCCCCCCCAGTCGCGCTCTCTTCCCCCCCAGTCGCGCTCTCTTCCCCCCCAGTCGCGCTCTCTTCCCCCCCAGTCGCGCTCTCTTCCCCCCCAGTCGCGCTCTCTTCCCCCCCAGTCGCGCTCTCTTCCCCCCCAGTCGCGCTCTCTTCCCCCCCAGTCGCGCTCTCTTCCCCCCCAGTCGCGCTCTCTTCCCCCCCAGTCGCGCTCTCTTCCCCCCCAGTCGCGCTCTCTTCCCCCCCAGTCGCGCTCTCTTCCCCCCCAGTCGCGCTCTCTTCCCCCCCCAGTCGCGCTCTCTTCCCCCCCAGTCGCGCTCTCTTCCCCCCCAGTCGCGCTCTCTTCCCCCCCAGTCGCGCTCTCTTCCCCCCCAGTCGCGCTCTCTTCCCCCCCAGTCGCGCTCTCTTCCCCCCCAGTCGCGCTCTCTTCCCCCCCAGTCGCGCTCTCTTCCCCCCCAGTCGCGCTCTCTTCCCCCCCAGTCGCGCTCTCTTCCCCCCCAGTCGCGCTCTCTTCCCCCCCAGTCGCGCTCTCTTCCCCCCCAGTCGCGCTCTCTTCCCCCCCAGTCGCGCTCTCTTCCCCCCCCAGTCGCGCGCTCTTTCCCCCCCCCAGTCGCGCGCTCTTTTCCCCCCCCCCCCCCCCCAGTCGCTCGCTCGCTCTCTGTCTTCCAACAACAACATGCCCTCGAAAAAGCCTTGGCACCGCCGGGCACTCCAGCTAGTATCTATATATATAAAAGGATACATCTGTCTGTCTGTGTCATTCCGTCTGTCTGTATTGAATTAACTCGAAAGTTATACAGCGTACCTACACGTGCGTTACGTCGAAAGAAAGCTGACGATTCCAGAACCGTCCTAAGCGTATTTACGTTTCGGCCGGACAAAAATTGCGCCCGCGGTATCCAAAAAACGTTCAACATTCCGCTCATTATCCGCTCATTAGCATCGAGTGACGTCGAGGTCAACCAATCATACGGCGGGTTCCTGGCGCATGCGGCCGGATCCCCCTACGGTCGAGTGACGGGACGATTAACCAATCCTACGCTTCGGTGACCTGACGGTCCACCAATCGGTGCCTGTGTGGGCAGGCCTTATCGTTCTGAACCGAGGTGAGTCGCCGCCATCTTGATTCCAAACTTTTCCTTTTTCCCGCTTTCTGCGTGTAAATTTAAGGCACATGGGATTGGGGGCAAGGTATTAACTTGGAGAGAGAACTGGTTGGCAGACAGAAAGCAAAGAGTTGGAATAAACGGCTTTTTACTTACAATTCTTTTTGCAAACCTGGATGGAGGAAAGTTTTTAGAACATTATTAAAGACTGTTCATTAAGTTTTTGCATAAAAATCTGTTGATCCATAAGAGAGAGTAACTTGTATAGTTAATCTTATTTACATTCCGTACTTGGTGGAGATTCTGCACGTATTCGGCCACATAATGTACTGCATTTAATGAAGTGTATAAAACTGCTGTTGCTAAGTGCCGTAGAAGAAATCACAAATCTACTCGAGCTTGGCCTCTCCATTTTTCTGGTTTCCGGTCAGCAGCTCCTTTTGCGCATACCTCCCATAAGGAGTCCCAGAGATCATAGGATAACATTTGACAGCAGCTCAACTGAAAGGTTAACATGTTCTTCGAGGCAAAGGGCTCCATTGTAAATACAGGTAGACTACCCTTTATCCGAACTTCCGAAAACCGAAACCCTCTTAAAAACCGAAGGTTTTTTCGTTCAGCGTAAGTCGTGTGCACGACCCTACACCAATGGTTGGATACCTTGACGTGCAAGATTGTGAAAATGTTGGCACACTGTAAAATCAACAGTCGGAGCCTTTGCAAGAGGACCATGTTTCCAGGTGTAGCCAAGGGGACTCGGTTCCTTGCACACACAGGCATTTACCATGGTATTACAGGCAACTAGCCTATTCATGGCATCACAGTGTTTTGTTTAGGTAGATTGTCCATGTCGTATGCTGCTGTACTGACTAATGACACCATACATCAAGACATGGTGTTGAAAATGTATTGCCCGAGTCAATCAATCTATCATAAATCCTGACTGTTGCCACCTACTTTCCTTGCTTGTACCCCAAAATAACTTGAGTCAGGAGCAAGCGTAGGAGATGTAACACATGCCCTTATACCTCCCCCCTTCCCACTGTCCAGGGCCCCAAACACCCCTTCCAGGTGAAACAGCGATTCACTTGTACTTCTTGCAATCTAGTATACTGTATTCGCTGCTCACGATGCGGTCTCCTCTACATTGGGGAGACCAAACGCAGATTGGGTGACCGCTTTGCGGAACACCTCCGTTCAATCCGTAAGGGTGACCCCGAGCTTCCGGTCGCCTGTCATTTTAATTCACCGCTCCATTCCCACTCGGACCTCACCGTCCTTGGCCTCTTGTATTGTTCCACGGAAGCTCAACGTAAACTCGAGGAACAGCAAATCATCTTCCGATTAGGCACTTTGCAGCCTTCCGGACTCAATACTGAGTTCAATAATTTCACATCATAACCTCGGCCTCTATTACTTATTTCCTTTAAATTTTTTCCACCCCTTTGTTTTGGGTCCTCCTTCCCCCCCCCCCCCCCCCCCCCACCTCTCCTTTTGTTTCTCTCTCTCACCTGGCAGCTGTCCTTATCCTGCCAGTACACTTCACACCTAATCTCAGCTGCCTTTTGCCTCCACGGGCCCATTACCATCTCATCTGGCTTCTAATACCTTTTATTGTCTGCTTTTCTTCTTTTGTTCGATCGCAGCTTTGCCTTCGATCTTTTTATTTTCTTTCCAGTTTTGAAGAAGGGTTTCAACCCGAAACGTCAACTCAAATTTCTCTCCACAGATGTTGCCTGACCTGAGTTTTTCCAGCATTCTCTGTTATTTTGAGTCAGGTTAATACTGATGTAACCTGTAAGGGGTTCGTGAGGTCATCTGTATTTGTCTATTAGCACATTATTTGTGTTGCTCTACACTAATTATGTAATTCTAGCTCTGTTTTCCTTTAGCTAGCTGGAATTTAGGACCAGGGTCTCTAGGAGTGTACCAATATCTGCAGGCAGTTCCCATACAGAACAGTTTGAAGACCATGGATAGGGAAATGGCTGGAAGCATTAGACTCAATTGGGCTCATAACAGAGGTCCTGCTGAAGCTGGAGGGGCGACTTTCTTGGATTTAGAGCCCAAATAGTGCCTGAAAAATGGACACTGCCCAGGGGCATTAGTGCTAATCATTTACCTTGATTCTGTACCTGAATAGCATTGCCCCAAAATTTCCTGTCTGGTCTCTGGTGATTGCACCTGACAGCTGCGTCCTCTTCATGCACAATGTAAATATCATGAAAATGAAAGTTGGGGCCTTCTACACACACATTTCCTGCTCTAGCGCCACGTGCAGATCAGGAGCACAGAGTGTTTCCAGAAAAACCTGATACTGCTGTTTAGGCATTAACTGATTTGAAGGACAGGCTTGGATTGTCAAGAACAGTCATCATTTTTGGGCTTTAATTTAAAAATGTTTTTTCAGCTTCTGAAGTTGTTGTAGAATGCACATCTCTTTTCTCAGTCACAGATGGAGGCTTTGTTTGATACAGTGGTTGCCTCTTTTTGTGCGATGATTTATTTAGAAACAGACGAGGAGTGATAACCACAATTGTATATTATATTCCAAATGGTAGCATAATGACCCATGAACACCCAAAACACCCATGATTTCTACTTTACCTATCATAGGAGATTCAGTGAAATTCCAAGTGATTAAAGGTCATACGATTGTTGCTCCTTACCCCTTTAGTCAGCTTCATTTAAGGCTTGATGGGATAGCTGCACCACCTCATGCATTTGAAGTATATTGTTGACGGCCAGCTGGAGATCCTGATGCCAATTCCCTTCTCTGGGTGCAACACACTTTCTGGTACACTGCACTCAGGCTGTCCCCCTACATCTCCCAACTAGATAATCATCCCTTATACCTCTTAATAACTTAGGACAAAAAATGTTAGCCTGAGATGGGGTTGTGGAGTTTGAAGATCTGAGACATGTCTGACCTTTGTTGTCATGAGCATTTTTTTTTTTAAAAGCCGTCTTTTAATAATAACAATGGGAAGGAGTACTTTTTTTTTCCTATTGGTAGATCACATAGTTAATGCATAACAACAGAACCCGAATTCATGGAGAACATAGGAACAGGAGTAGGCCATTCATCCAATTGTGCTTGTTCCGCCGTTCAATTAGCTCATGGTTTAACTGTACCTCAACTCCAATTACCTGCCTTTGATCCATATCCCTTGATACCCTTACCTAACAACAATCTATTGATCCCAGACTTGAACATTTTAATTGACCGAGCGTCCACATCCTTTTTGTGGGAGAGAGTAGCACATTTCCACTACCCTTTATCTGAAAAAGCCCTTCCTGATTTCACTCAAACGGTTTAGCTCTAATTTTAAGATTATGCCTTCTTGACCTTTTAAGCGGTTAATAGCATTCTGCAAAATCAACTGGATACTGTTTCCACATCAATGTTTCACATACACCCGCGAGTGTTATATGCAGCTAAATTGTGGAAACTTTGCCTGCACCCTCTTTAGCAAGGCTACAGTCACTTTTTAAATTGTGCCATATGTTGACCCAGCTGAATTGTTCTCCCCCTTTCCCATAAAATAAATACATACCCAGGAGAAACGCACTGTTGTTTCTTCACTTTCTTTTCTGGGGGGTCGGGGGGGCAGAAAAGTTGATATCTTCATAATTATGCCGTCCAATTTTTGGGTTCATTTCTTTTCTGAATTTGGATCAAAAGATCTGGTGAAATCGGCTGTGAGCATCTGAATGATTTTTCAGGTTAAAAATGTAAAACAAAAACACAAAATGTAATCAGACAACTTTGGGTTTAATTGCACTCAGCGTGGCAGTAGGTGATAAAACAGGAATCTATTTTTGTAAAGGGAAGGGGCATGCCACATTCTATATGATGCGCCACCTGCTCGATTGTAGCGAAGGATGGGATTTGGACTCTTTTTTCTTGTTCTTACCATTTTGTTTGTCTTGTCAATGATGCTGGTATTTTAGGGTTTTTCTTTATTTAATCCGAATTTGGCAATTTGGTTTGGGGGGAGGGGTTAATTATTGGGTTTTATTGGATTGAACCGAAACAGAAGGCTTGGTTGGTTTGGCTAAGTGAGGAGTAAGGATGGAATTAAAACTTTTGGGCTGCTTAGAATTAGGGAACGATTTAGCTGGTTGAAACCCAGAGGGAAGAAGTTAAAACTTGCCAGTTCAGAACATTCTGTGCTTGTAAGTTGTGTTTCTGATCATTGGAACCACCTTCATATTTAAACTGTAAGCAGATCTAAGTGTTGATAAAACTTATGCAATATTTGTCCTGAAAGGTTCAACTGTGTATAATAATAGATCATTTGTATGTTTGTGGGCAAGGGTTCTTCAGATGTTGAATATGTGTACATAAATCACAGCAGCCATATTTCTTCAGCCAGCATGGTAGTGTATTCTAAATAAAACATGGCCATGTAATTTCAAAGAAAGCATTAGTTTAAATGTACTATTGTCTCGTTCATGAATATGTTAAAATGAGATCTTTTTGTCGATATTCTCAACCTCCACTTGTTCCCTTTCACAAACTATAGGACATTTTGAGGAAAGATTTTTGAGAACCTATTCAAGCATCACCGCTCCTTAAAGCTTCTCCACCACCCCAAGCCCCAGCGCAGTTTCTCCGAGTTATCCTCTGTAAGGGGTTTTACTGTGTGGGTGTCTTGGGTTTGTCAGTTATGCCTCTGACTACCCCCTTTGAGCGGTTTGAATCGCTCGCCCCTTTTGAGTTCTGACCACCGGACTTATTTGCAGGTAGCGATATAGAACATGAGCAGACCAGTGGTTTGGTGCAAAGAAAAACCAAGATTTTATTACCAGAGAACGATTCTATACAAAGGATAATATGGATGCAGTACACTTACACTTAACAGGGATGGGAAATAAACGGCACATCGAGGGAAAATGACTAAAATGACAATTTTAGCAATCCCCTTAACTCCCACCCTCTAAACCTCGCTAGGCTATCTTATGAGGGGTCAGAATTCCATGCTCACCAGTCCGAGTCGTTTAAACAGACGAGAATCTTGCTTCTTTGCCCTGCTGTCTTTCGATGCCACGTGGTTTCAATGCTGCACAGGGTACCGTCCAGGTGAAAATACCCCAGTAATAAAATAGTCTCTGGCAGGGTATTTCACCTCTCGGGACAGGCTCTTCTTCGTAGGTCCTTTTCCTGGGGTGGTGGCAGGCAGGGCGCGGGAGGCGAGGAGAGAGAGAGAGCGTGGCTTCCTGAGGGGCTATAGTTATACTCCTCTCGGTAGCCCTTATCTCACGCACTAAATCAGCTCATCCTTTGTCTGATTTGAGCGGGTTGGAATTGAACAAAAAGGTGTCGATCTTGGCCCATCGACTTAGATGGCCGGTAATAGCTTCTGACGGTCCCAAAGCTGCTCTACTTGGTTCAACAGATTCCTTGATGGGGCCAGCCTAACCTGGATGGCTCCGCTGATCGTTTGGATCGTTTGAGTAAACAAGCTTGATGGCCTGTAAACGGGGGCCTGAATGTAACTGAGTTTGCTCCCAATACATAAATGTAAAAGTTCTGTCTGGTTTCGTGATCTCGCAGACATCAAAAATACCCAAGCTGTTCGCTTGTCACGGAGTCCACAATTGGGACTTGCAGGCTTTTGGTCACGAGGTTGACCGCAGCCATTTTGTGTGCCCCTGGATTTTTAAAATCAGTCCAACCAGGGTCTCTCTTAATTAAATAATCTTCGGGCGGTGGGGGGAGCTGCTTAAATTTGGGGGGGAGCTGCCTGAATTTTGCGAAACTTATTTTCTTCCTCAGCCTCGCTAATTTCAATCTCCATCTCCACTTTCTTTGCTCTCTTTCCTGCAAATTTACTGCTCTCCTGTCCTCCCTGATCCTCTCCCACCAGAGAAACTCTCTTGACCACAATTGCAACCACCCCTCGATCTCGCCGTTCCCATGGTCTCTCTACTACTGTGGTCCCGACCACCAAAAAGGCCACCTCTGACTGCTTCCTTGTATTGTTCAACACCTACATCCCCCTACCCGCTTTGAAACTCACTTAATTCTGAATCCATCCCTGGAAAAAAAATCTATAAAAATGATTTAATAGTGCATACAGTTCAGCCTCATTAATTTATGACAACACTATTCTGCCTTCAGTTAGTTGGGTTGTTGTTCAACATATTGTCAGAGTTTATGAAGCCTAAATAGATATGCATCACAGTAAACATACTGCTCTAGTCTGAGCATTGTACTTCTTAGGCACAAACTGTAAGATACTCTGATCAAGAGGACAATATACCATTTGTGAAAACTACAGGTTGCTACTTGAAGAGCTGCCTCTTATTTAGAGTATTCACTTACACTGACAAACAGCAGCTCCAGAGGGCCTATGGCATTGCAGGCATAGTAGTTAGACATGGTTTTTTTTCAGATTTGCCTGATTGAAGATCTTGACATTGGTTTAAATAGGATAGATTTGGTGAAAGGATGGATTTATTTTGGGAAATCCAAAATCTGAGATTTCATGGCTGCAGATGTGCCTTTGTCCATAAGTTGTAAACTATAATATCCTTGTATGGGAGGAGGAAGTGGAAAGAGATTTTAGGTAGAGATATCAGAGTTCCCACTATGTCACAGTGACATCTGGCAGAAGGCCCATCAGTATAAAGTTTTACATCATTGCAGGTCCAATAAAACACTCTTTACTGGGTTTGTAAACAAGTAAGCGGAGGACACAGATCATTCCCAAAATGACAAAATAGACTCTGATTATGCAGTGGTGCTCCCTCTCCACCAATATTCTGTTGACAGTGCCCAGGTGTAAGCAAGTATCATCAGGCAAAACATTTTTCCATTCATCAATCATTATATGATGAATAGTGCAAAAAAGCCTCTATTACCACTGGAAGTAATAGTAATGTATTATGATAAGTATATAGTAGTATAAATATATGTAATATATATATTTATATATAAACAAATAAATATAAATTAAAATGCAGTGTGCATAAGAGTGTTTTATTGGACCTGCAACTTGGACTGTCATTGCTATACCTTCTGCTTATTTGCCTGTTGTTTTTATATTTATACTTGTTTTTACTTTCTGCTTTTTATATTTTATATACTTATATTGTAGGAGTGAGTGGGGAGTAAGCATTCCATTGTACTAGTTACATGTGGCAATAAAATTATCTTGAATCTTGAGCTTGCTGTGCACAAATTGGCTGCCGTGTTTACTGCATTACAACAGTGACATTTCAGTTGTACTTCATTGGTTGTAAAGTGCTTTGGGATGTCATGAGATCATGAAAGGCATTATGTGAATGCAAGTTCTTTTTCTTTATCTCTTCCTTCAACTATGGTTTTCCTCTCAGAAGTTGCTGTTTTCTTCTTTTGCGCTTGCTGCTGCTATTGCCGTTGCTTTTACTGGTAAATCTTCAGGTAGGTGAAAAATTCAAGATGGTGGTTCAAACCAACTTGCAATATCATTTTAGCAATTTAATTGGTCGCTTCCTGCTATTTGCCAGTTCAGGACTGGTATTTTCTACTAACCAGTTCAGGATTGGTAGCTTTCAAATAAAACACATGATTTGATTGTTCAGTTTTCTGCTGCTTACTCATTCCTCATTGGTTCTTATAAATGCTTTTAATTTAATCATATTTAGGCAATCTTTTGATTATTGACTGAACAGATAAGTCCTTATTTTAATTAACCAATCACTAAGTTTTGTCCTTTGGACTTATGATGCCCTGACGAATGCGTATTAGATGCAGCATTTTTAAATATATGGATAGGTGGGCTGTCTCATTTTGGATACATTTTGCGATGTCATAATATGGTTAAATCTAACCTTGTCATGAGCTCTGTTATGTTACATCATTGAAAGAAATGTAGTACAGGAAACTTTGTGCTATCCGGCACCGACGGGACCGAGCTGTTGCCGTTCCCTCAAAACTGCCGGACACACCAGCGTTAATGTTGAAGCATACGGAGCTTTTCATCTCCGTATCTGACAACAAACACTGTTGCTTAGCAACAGCTTCTAAACAGTCGGCCCGTACCTTGGAAGTGTCTCTCTGAAGCTGTTGCTAAGTTACAGAGACTTTGCAGAGCCTGACTGTTGGGGAAAAAAAGCCACGAGAAGAAAAAAAACCTAACAAAACGGCTCCTGATTTTTGCCGGTGGCTCGAGCTTGCCGGACATTTAGCCTCCAGATAACACAAAGTTTCCTGTATTTTTCTGGGAACAAATGATTTTTTACTAAAGTTAGAATTATCAGCCAAGAATGTGTCCGACTGTTATGAACATCTAATGTTTAGTTGTGATCATCTCTTTTCCTGAGGATTATTTGGAGAATACCAGCTTGTTGAGATAACCAGTTTGAGAGTTCCCGAAAGCCTGTTGATAGGGAGATTAGGTAGATGCCCACGCTGGGCTTCAAATCATGACCACCAAGAGGCCAAACAAGCGTCTTATCTTCAATGTTCTGGTTATCTGAAGCTGTGGCTATTTAGCCATTTAATAAAGCTATATATTGGAGCAGTGGAACAAATTCTGTGTGTGTTCATGTACTTGTTAAATGCGCAGCTGTGGCTTTTATGTTCAAATATAATTTTGACTAAACTTACTAAGTGAATTGTTGCATTTTTTTTGTTCCAGCTGATCAGATTCCATGGTGTATACCTGCCTATGTATGTTGTTGCAAACATTTTATTAGCATTTGGAAGACAATTAATCCATCTTTATTCTGAAGGTAACAAACAAATAAATGCCTACAATGCATTTTTAACCAGTCAATTTTATATGTAAACAAAATAGTCACTTGGTGCTCCACACAATACAATGTAGCACCAATGTCCTGCAGCACAGGGGACAAGAAACTGGTTCAGATCCCTACCCTGCTCATTTTGCCACATTTGCTTTTCAGAATTGCAACCATACTATCTCCTCAATAGGGTTTCTAGCTGTTCTTTAAATTAGTCCAGTGTTCTGACCACAATCATTATTTCCTGGCAACCCATTCCAGCCGTTGAAAAGATCACTGGACAGGTTTGGATAAGTGTCAACTGTAGAGAGATAACCAAGCAGCTTCCTCTTGAAAAAGGAGGAAGAAATGGATGG
Organism: Somniosus microcephalus; assembly: GCF_052327205.1. Lineage (NCBI taxonomy): Eukaryota > Metazoa > Chordata > Chondrichthyes > Squaliformes > Somniosidae > Somniosus > Somniosus microcephalus. Next base: position 216,320,433 of record NC_140990.1, read on the forward strand.
GATCTCCATTGTGCCTTCTTAGCTTACCACAAGTCGATAAACAAGAGTATGGCATTAGTGGATGGCCTGGGAGCAGTCTGCCCATTTCACCGTCTTGGATACTGGAACTACATGGCCTGGGAAGGACATGAGAGGGCAGTAGATTTGGAACAGAGAGCTGGAAAAGAATAGAGTGGGGTGTTCCATTCACTTTAGCAATAGAGCACGTAACTCTTAAGCAGAGAGATGGGACTTAAGCCCATGTAACTGCATTTGTTCCAGCAGTTTTCAGACAAGTGACTGGAAACTGGAGCACTGACCAGGCCTGCTATCCAAAAGCACACCTAATCATGGAATGATATTAGTGCCAGTTGTAAGGAACCCAGTGATTGGATCGTCTCCCTCTGTAGCGGAAGGAAGTATGGTGGCTGGAGGCCGTGGGGAGTCCTTGAAGGAAATTAGTATATATTTTAAAAGTGTACTCATGACACAAAATGTGCCAGTTGCGAGGAACTCTGCAATCCAAACTGCAGTTACCCTCTCAAGGTATAGTTCATGTTCTTTAACCAGAAGTTTGAGATTTTCATATCTATTTTATTAGTTGCTTCTGTCTCGGTCGCATTTCTCATTGCTCGACTGGTTAGCTCAATATAGCCATCAGAAGGCAGGATATTCCAGCTCGGGTGAGGAAAAATGGAGAGTGCATGCTACCTGAATAGTGCCTCCTAGTGGACAACCACAGGGGACAGTAATAATGGCCTGAGATAAGTCTATGGACCACATTTTCCAACTGTTCTGGGAGAGGGAGGTGGCACTGAGTCTCAATGTCCGGGTGAGAAATAGGAAGATTATGTGAAAAATATAAGCTCGAGTGGAGCGTAAATGCCAGCATGGACTGGATGGGTCGAATGGCCTGTTGCTGTGCTGTATATTCTATGCAATACAATTACATAGCAGTGTGAAATTACAAACTGTTCTCATTTTAATATTGCCTTCTCATTGTGGGGAGGCAATGGAAAATGAATACTACATTGTATGTTGCTGTTACATAAGAAACATGCTTCACTTAAAACATCTAATTGCACTTGCATCAATTGGAAAAATTAAAAGCTCCTTAATTAAGTTTATTTTAAAATGTGATCCTGTTCTGTTTGTAGGTCACTGTTTAGATTTCAACGTTGCCTTAACTGCGGCAGCAAAACCATACAAAGTTATTCCATTTGTCAATCTTGCTGTCTTTCTTTTAAGGTAAGCACTTTCAAATTAGTTTTTAAGCGAATGAGAAATATTTTAATTTTGTTTTTGTGCCCTCAATTTTTTTTTAAATTATCTCCGCTCCTAGCTTTGTTTCTACTTGCTGACTGAGATCAGGGTGTATTTTTTTTTTTTTACAGGTATGACTGGTTTAAGGAAATGTGGTCTATTCTTGTGCTGCCTGAAATTGACATTCGCATTTTAACTGAACAAGGCATCTCCTACCCAATGATTTCTATTCTCCTTTTCTTATTTGGGACAGCTATTGCCTACTGGAGTGGAATATTCTTTAATTCATTACTGAAACAACTGTCCTCCTTGTGGTCAATCTTTCACAGGTAAGGCCTCTCAACTGGGTGGAGGCGGAAAGAGAAACTCCTGCATTCAGTCATTTGTGCAGTTTCTCATAAGTCTGATTTTACAAGACCTCAAGATTAGTTAAACTTAACTCTGTATTCAATACGGTACTTTTCTGATATTGAGAGGGAGTGAGAGCTTAGCACTGGGAGAATGGTTACTCTGCTCTCCTTGACTGTGATGTTTAATCACATCTCTGCTTTAGTGCTGCCTTCTTCGGTGTGTATCCTGTATGCACTGTTGGAGTGTTACAGTGCCAGAACAAGCTCTTGTAGGGGGAGGAGTGGGAATCATAAAAACAGAGCTCTTTTCTTTAATGACACTTAAACTTAAATAAAGGCAATTACAAGGGTATGAAGACAGATTTGGCTAAAGTGGACTGGGAAAATAGATTAAAAGGTAAGGTTGTAGATAAGCAGTGGCAGACTTTTAAGGAGATATTTCATAACTCTCAACAAAGATATATTCCAGTCAGAAAGAAGGACTAGGAGAAGGATGAACCATCCGTGGCTTACTAAGGAAGTTAAGGAGGGTATCAAATTGAAAGAAAAGGCATACAATGTTGCGAAGATTAGTGGTAGGCCAGAAGATTGGGAAATTTTTAGAAACTTGCAAAGGGTGACTAAAAAAAAATAGAGGGAGAAAATAGATTGCGAGTAAACTAGCAAGAAATATAAAAGCAGGACAGTAAGAGCTTCTACAAGTATATAAAAAGGAAGAGAGTAGCTAAAGTAAACGCTGGTCCCTTAGAGGATGAGACTGGGGAATTAATACAGTAATGGGAAACGAAGAAATGGCAGAGATTTTGAACAAATATTTTGTACCTGTCTTCATGGTAGAAGACACTAAAAGCATCCCAATAATAGTGGGAAATCAAGGGGCAAAAGGGAGGGAGGAACTTAAAACAATCACTATCATTAGGGAAAAGTACTAGGCAAACTATTGGGACTAAAGGCTGACAAGTCCCCTGGACCTGATGGCCTGCATCCTAGGGCCTTAAAACAAGTAGTTGCAGAGATAGTGGATACATTGGTTGTAATCTTCCAAAATTCCCTAGACTCTGGAAAGGTCCGAACGGATTGGAGAACCACAAATATAACGCCCATATTCAAGAAAGGAGAGAGACAGAAAGCAGGAAACTATAGGTCAGTTAGCCTAACATCTGTCATTGGGTAAATGCTGTAATCCATTATTAAGGAAGTAGTAGCAGGACATTTAGAAAATCATAATACAATCAAGCAGAGTCAACATGGTTTTATGAAAGGGAAATCATGTTTGACAAATTTATTAGAGTTTTTGAGGATGTAACGAGCAGGGTGGATAAAGGGGAACCAGTAGATGTAGTGTATTTGGATTTCCAAAAGGCATTCGGTAAGGTGCCGCATAAAAGGTTACTGCACAAGATAAGAGCTCATGGTGTTGGGGCTAATATATTAGCATGGATAGAGGATTGGCTAACTAACAGAAAACAGAGTCAGGATAAATGGGTCAGTTTCAGGTTGGCAAACTGTAACTAGTGGGGTGCCACGGGGATCAGTGCTGGGGCCTCAACTATTTACAATCTATAATAATGACTTGGATGAAGGGACCGAGTGTACTGTAGCCAAATTTGCTGACAATACAAAGATAGGTGGGAAAGCAAGTTGTGAGGAGGACACAAAGAGTCTGCAAAGGGATATAGATAGGTTAAGTGAGTGGGCAAACATTTGGCAGATGGAGTATAATGTGGGAAAATGTGAGGTTATCCACTTTTGTAGGAAGAATAGAAAAGCAAAATATTATTTAAATGGAGAGAGACTACAGAATGCTGCTGCACAGAGGGATCTGGGTGTCCTGATACATGAAACACAAAGTTAGCATGCAGGTACAGCAAGTAATTAGGAAGGCAAATGGAATGTTGGCCTTTATTGCAAAGGGAATGGAGTATAAAAGTCGGGAAGTCTTTCTTTAACTCTACAGGGCGTTGGTGAGACCACTACGTACAGTTTTGGTCTCCTGGGATGAAGGGGTTGTCTTATGAGGAAAGGTTGAGCAGGTTGGGCCTATACTCATTGGAGTTTAGAAGAATGAGAGGTGATGTTATTGAAACATATAAGATTCTGAGGGGGCTTGACAGGGTAGAGACTGAGAGGATGTTTCCCCTCTTGGGGGAATCTAGAACTAGGGGGCATAGTTTCAGAATAAGGGGTCGCCCATTTAAAACGGAGATGAGGAGGAATTTCCTCTCTGAGGGTCGTGAATCTTTGTAATTCTCTACCCCAGAAAGCTGTGGGGGCTGGGTCATTGAATATATTCAAGGCTGAGATAGACAGATTTTTCAACTACAGGGGAGTCAAGGGTTATGGGGAACAGGCAGAAAAATGGAGTTGAGGCCAAACTCAGATCAGCCATGATCTTGTTGAATGGCGGAGCAGGCTCGAGGGGCCCAATGGCTTACTCCAGCTCCTATTTCTTATGTTTTTATGACACTTAACTGTCAGTCTTGCTCAGTGGGTAGCACTCTTGCCTCTGCGCCAAAAGGTGTAGGGTTCAAGTCCCACTCCAGAAACTTGAGCATATCATCTAGGCTGGCCTGCCGTCTTTCAGATGAGATGTTAAGCTGAGGCCCTGTTTGCCCTCTCAGCTGGATGCAAAAGATCCCATGGCACTCTTCAAAGAAGAGCAGGGAAGCTCTCCCTGGTGTCCTGGCCTGCATTTATCCCTCAACCAACGCCTAAAAACAGATGATCTGTTCATTATCACAGTGGTATTTGTGGGATCTTGCTATGAACAAATTAACTGCCGAGTTTCCGACATTTCAACAGTGACTACACTTCAAAAGTATTTAATTGACTGTGAAGTGATTTGGGCTTTCACAAGGTCATGAAAGGCGCTATATAAATGAAAGTTCATTCATTCTAGCTGTTACTGTAGCTGAGCTGTTGGAAAAAAAAAGCAACCCTTACCCATGATGCGTTATTTCATTTTTCCCAGTGCTGCAATTAAAAATGAACTGTTTAAAAACCTTTTATCTGCATCCATCTCTATCTGCAACTGTAATTATGGTTCCTAGCTGAGTACCATTGCCAAGCACTTAGTGGCATTAAAATGTATTTGCACTGCGACAGCACAAAGACATGACAAATCTTCAAGATGTTTTATCGAATTTAACTCATCTTGACAGTGTGAGAGGGGTTATAGCTACCAGGCCAACGTGACCTCAGCCCAAGAGTGCCCTTTCCCTCTCTGCTCCTCACACGTTCCCTTGCCAACCCACATCTCAGTACCCTTATTCCCTCCTGGCCTAAGCTCACAGTCCTAGTTTCAAGTCTCACTCCAGGACTCCTTGGGAGGTCAAAAAAAAAATTCAAGTGTGAGACACATACAGAAAGAAAAGAACAAACGTGAGTGATAGAGGAATAGTGGGAGACACGTAGGTTATAGAGGACAGAGAGGAGACAATTACAGAATGAGGGAATGAGCAAGAGTCGATGGAGGCAGAGAATGTAATAAAAGAAAATGTATGAACCATACAAAGAGAAAGAGGAAAACAAAGAGGGGAGAGCAGCATGGAGACAGTTATGGAAGGGAGAAGAGGGAGAGAAAAATGTATTTTTCTCAACAATACGGCGGGAGATCAACTAGTAATGGGTCAAAACTGCTGAATTTAGCTCGTGTGAATGAGATTTAAACCTTTGTGAATGACTTTATCTCATGTTTGCTGCAATAATAAAAGAATCACACAGGATAAGACATTGGCCATCAATATGATGACTCGATGAGTCATGCTGGGATTTTTCACTGCTTGGGTATAAACTAGAGGATTTGAATTCTTGCTATGCCCACAGCAGATCTTTGCTTTCCTTTCTGAATAAAACTGTCAGTTTTGTGGGATGACTGACGCACATAGTTGTTAAGGTAGGTGGATTGCAGTGTGTTGATGATTTCCTGTCACATTTCCATCAGCTGTTGATACTGTACCTTATGTTAAACTCAAGGGCGTTTTAACCAACCTTAAGCCTGTTATTGAGGTCAATTGACAGGAAAATGGGGGACAGACCACAGACTGTTCTTCAATGACAATTTTTTAACTGGAGCCTCCTGGAGGTTGTATTAGAGTATACCTCACCACTGCTTAATAGTTAGAACTTTAAACATGTTGTTTATGTGCATAGAGAATTAGACTGCTTTGGCAAGAGTTTTTATCGTGACAATTCAAATTTACGGTTCCATAGAAACTGCGAGGCAGCGCGAGACCAAAGATTTACTTATTTCATTTGGTCAATTCATAGAACAAATTATGAAAATTTCTACTGTTACTAAATTAAATTATTTCTATCAATTTAATGACGTGGCATACAAAGGAAAACAAAATGTTTTGTTGTGTAACAGAACTATACAACATAAGCCAAAGGGGGATAGCTTGTTGAAATCATTTGAGTTTCAAAAAGGGGAATAAATGGCAAGACATACTCTTCGGGAAACAACAAAAACGTAAATATTCCAAGTAGACAAAATGAGAATTTCATATTCAACTCCAGTTGTACAGTTGAACACTGCTCTAGTGCATTTCATTGTTCACATCTTACAGGCCATGTATTATTAAAAAGGAATATGAGCCACTAAATCTTCAAAGTTCCAGTATTATGATTTTCCTGTTCTTTATCATCTGGACAACCTGCGGTGCTGTGGCTCTCATACTTGGTTACATTCTTTATCTTTTCAAGGTAACATTTTTTTATTGATTAGTTATGTCATTAATCATTCTTAGATGATCTAATGTTCGTGAGGTAGTTTGTGATAAAATTGGTGTCCAAGTTAATCACCATTCACTTTATAATGAAATCTGATCTGTTGTCATACCTCAGCATTTACTCAATGAAAATATATACTTCTGAACCACTTATGAAAAATCAAAATTAATTAGTTTCTTGACCAAACATTTCAGATTGCATTACTGTAGAGGTGCATCACTTTTATTCTTGTATCACATTATTCTTGTTTATGTAGTCGTAAAGCATTATTAAGAAAGATAAGTGACTTTTTCCCCATATTTCATTGTTTAGCATTTTGCCCCCTTTTTGAGGGTCTCTCTATAATGTATGATTCCTCAACACAGGTTGGGCTGATCTATTTCCAGGCATCTCCCAATCTTGATTTGCTGTGAGTTGCCTCATCAATGGAAAGGCCATCCAAAAAATTGAGATCAGAGTAAATGGGAAATTATGGCGCTGCATCTGCACGTGACATACTAACGCACAAAACTGCCTATAGCACGGGCTGCAATTGCATGTGTTCAAATGTGTTCGAAGGTAGAAAGAGTAGCACTTTTCAATTTCTTTCCACCCATAAAACTGTCGGGTAGAATTTGTCATGGCCTCCGCCTAGTTTTGTGGTTCTGGAAGTGCAAACTGGGATGAAGATCCATTGCACCAGATCTTTGCCCACTTTAGCGCTTGCCTCATTTTCCACCATAATTTCTGGAAAGTGTAACCATTTCAAATATTGATTGGGGGTGGTTATGGCCCGCACACCATTTTGTGCCATTCTAGTGTGCAGAATGTCAGATACAAATTACGTCCATGTGAAATGGAAGGTTCCAGGATTGTTGGGTGGCTTTAAGGTCGTGGAAGGGCCACAGCAGTGGTACTTCACCCATTAATGAACCGTTTTCTTTATTTGTCTTTGTTTTTTTCCCTGCTGTCACATAAAGGCTCACAAGAGCCTAAGTCAATTATAAATGATATTTACACCCAGCACTTATGGACTTCACAGTGGGAATCACCCTAGCTGAGATGTTTGGAAGAAGAAGAGGAGCAACAAAGGGTGCCAGGCAGGTGAGGCTGCACGAGAGTTGCTCTGTCTCCACCTGCCATTACTCGTGCACCTGTATCTGCAGACAGGTGAGCACACCTTGCTTTAGGATGCAGTTTGTGCCACCTGATGAGAGCAGCTTGTAAACTATGGGTGTGATCACGGGTGCATGTACTCAGCAATTACATTCTATCTGAAACTCTGCATGAAGGAACATATTTAAATGCTGCAAGTGCAATGGGCTGCCTCCTGGGTATTAATGGTAAGCAATGGAAGAACTTCAACACAGTGTGAGGGGAGGTCGCTTTTACAGGCAGATATGCTTCATACTGTGCATTCTTTGAAGGTATGCATGACTCCGCTTCACATGCCTGACCTGATGAGGTCACTGAACATCTTTCTGCACTGCTGCGCCATGTGGGGGGTGTTTGAGAGTGCACTAACTGCCCCAGCCACCACCTCCCTGTCCCTGTCAGCACACTTCACATTGGGTGTCACGTTTTGTTTGATAACGGTCCTGTGAAGCACCCTGGGATGTTTTACTTCATTAAAGGTGCTATATAAATACAGGTGGTTGTTATTGTTCTCACCCTTTTGGACATGAGTATCATGTTAGCCTGTTTACGATCTCCTGGTACCTTTGTAGTGTCCTTCTGCATCTCCTTTCTCACCCTTTTTGAAAATGGCACTATGTTAATCTGTTTCCAATCTACTGGCCCCATGCCAGTATTTATCGACTCACTCGAGATCACTGCTGGTGCCTCACAACTCTCTATTGTCTCTCAATATAGGATAAATACCATCCATCCCTTGGGATTTATTTGTTTTCAGCCCTTTTAGCATGTCTTGGACTTCTATATAATTCCCATGTGTCATTAATTCAGGTTATGTTATCACTATTTAGGGGGAGGGCATGTTGCTCATGTTCTCCCTTGTGAATACTTGGAGGATGTAAGCATTTAGAATGTTATCTAATGCTCATCCTCTTTCAGCTCTGTTTGCATTTTTAAAAAATTCTTTATTTTCTGATTGTCCTTTTACTGTTACGTTTCACATCTACAGCAATACCATTCTAATGTCCTTTTCCCTCTGAACATCTTTTTGATAGGAATCTAAATTCCACCGAGTCCCTTCACCTTTCTCCTCACGATTTGTGGAGGTTGTTCTTCCTCCTCATTTAATTCTGATTTCTTCTTCATCCGTTTAGGGTCATGCTCGTTTAGTCTATTTATTCTGCATGCTCAGGATTATGTCTTGAAAGGTGTTTTCACTTTTCTACTGAACTGCTGTTGAGCAAAAACAACTTGCTTAAGTTGTTTCTTTATTTCTTTGAAGTTAGCCTTTTAAAAATGATCTGCCTGGCTCTTGGTCAGTTGATCATTCTGTGGTTGTTATCCCATAATGTGCCATGACTTTAATTTCCTGTGTGTTGTTTGGGTCGCTTGTCATTATCAATTCAAGATGTGCACTGCATTCCCTCTGACTGGGTCACAAAACAGTCATACATTATCTTTACTAACTTAGACTCTGAACTATTTAGAATCATAGAATCCAATAATGATACGGCACAGAGGGAGGCCATTTAGTCCACCGTGCCTGTGCCAGCTCCTTGAAAGAGCTGGCAAATTAGTCCCACTGCCCTGCTCTTTCCCGTAGCCCTGCAATTTGAGTGTTCCTCATTTATATTTGGTTAATTGAAGTCACCCATAACATGAGTTTGACATTAAGTTTGAGAAAGAAAAAGATCGCAGACAAACCAAGGTTTTAAAAATTATATGAGGCTGGCTTCGAGGGAATGAGACATAAGCTGAACACGTGAATCTGGGCTGAGCTGTTAACGGTAAACCTACAGAAAAGCAGTGGGAGGTATTTCAAAAAAGTATTTAGTGCAATACATGACCAGTGCATACCCCTAAAGAGCAAAAGTTCCACTTGTACAGTCAAGCAACCATGGTCAAAATATGAGGTAAGACGCAGTATAAGACTAAAGGAAGTGGCTTACACAAATGCTAAGAAAAGTGGTAGTCCAAGGGACTGGGAGAAATATAGAAACTGTTAGATCCGTGTGTTAATGGAGACACGGAATGCAGGAGTTGATTTAACAAGTGTTTACTGAACAAAGTCTGGAGGTGAACTAACTACACAAGACGCTACACAGGCTTATATACCCGAGTGGTCACTACTGGTACTACAGTATACAGGGGCTTCAAAAACATCGTTCCTCTTAAAGGTACATACACTACAATTCCTCCCCTTTTAGATAAATAGTACATAACATTTTAAGTAATCATTAAATAACATTTTTACAAGAACAATAATATACACATTTGCTGAAGTTAATCAATTACAAATTCAGTCTCTCTGGAGGCTTCCTGACTCGGTCCGGATAACGCCTCGGTGGTGTAGTAGGTTCTTTTGGCAAGGTCGATTCGGCTTCAATGCCAGTGTCGGGTTCATCTGGTTCCAGTATCACCGGATCGGAGGTAGATACTATGGGTATCTCTGCTTCATCACTAGGCGTATAGACTTGTGGTGTAGGTTGTCCTTTTTCGGATGACTCTATGATCTGGTCAGCATGGCGCCTTATTATGCTTTCTCCAATGTCCACGGTATACATCAGCGGTCCTAGTCGTGTGCAAATAGTTCCAGGCTGCCATTTCTCGGTACGGTAGTCCCGGGCCAAAACTGGTTGACCTATCTGGAAGGTTCTAGTTGGCCTTTCATTCATGCTTTGAAATTGCTGGTTCTCTACGTCCCTTCTGACGTTTGGCTTGACCAAATCCAGCCGGCATCTTAGGCTTCTATTGAAAAACATCATGGCGGGGGTTTGGTTTGTAACCACATGTGTTGCATTCCTGTACGCAAACAAGAAGTTATCTACCTTATGTTGTAGATTTATGTCTTCATTACCCATGGCCTTTATGGCCTTCTTGAAGGTCTGGACAAACCTTTCAGCCAATCCATTGGTGGCGGGACGGTATGGGGCGGACGTGTAGTGCTTAACCCCATTGTTTTTTTAAGAACTTCCTGAATTCTTCGGACACAAATTGCAGTCCATTATCAGAACAGATTTGTTCAGGCAGCCCATTCCTGGCGAATATGGTCCTTAATACTGTGATGGTTTTTTCCATGGTGGTGGAGGACATCTTTATTACCTCCGGCCACTTGGAGTGTGCATCCACCGCGATTAAGAACATTGAGTCCATAAATGGACCAGCAAAGTCGATGTGTACCCTTTGCCATGGAGATGAGGGCCACTCCCATGGATGTAGAGGGGCTTGTGGTGGGGCGTTTTGGACCTTCTGGCACCCTAGACAGCTCTTGGTCATTTCTTCGATGTCTCCATCGATACCTGGCCACCACACAAACGCTCTGGCTAAGTTCTTCATTTTCACTCTACCCAGATGCCCCTCGTGAAGCTCCTTTAGCACTCTATCCTTGAGTTTGGGTGGAATCACCACTCTGGATCCACACATCAAGGTTCCCCGGCACACTGACAGCTGTTCTCTTCTTTGCGAGAATGCTGGCAACAGTTGTTCGCCATGTGCTGGCCATCCCTTCACCATTAAATCGTAGACTCGTGAGAGAGTCGGGTCATTTCACGTTTCCTTTTCAATGGTAGAATTTGTCACCGGTAGACATTCCACTATGGTCGAGTGGAACATCTCCACTGGGTCCACTGTAGGCGCCTCTTCCACCATTGGCAACGGTAGGCGCGATAACCCGTCAGCATTCCCATGCTGTTTTGTTCCTTTGTATTCTATGTCATATTGGTGTGCCCCGAGGAAAAGGGACCACCTCTGTAGCCTTTGCGCTGTCATAATGGGAACGCCCTTTTTAGGGTTGAATATGGAGACGAGGGGTTGATGGTCAGTCAACAAGGTAAATTTTTGTCCGTGTAGGTAATGGTTGAATTTCTTCACCCCCCACACCAGGCTGAGTGCCTCCGTCGATCTGGGCATAGTTACGCTCAGCTGAGTTGAATGAGCGTGACGCAAAAGCTATCGGCCGCTCCGAGCCATCAGGGAATCTATGCGATAATACCGCTCCCACGCCGTAAGGGGATGCATCGCACGCCAGTCTGATTGGCAGTGATGGGTTGTAATGAGCCAACACTTCCCTGGACGTGATCAAGCCTTTGCATTTATGGAAGGCACGTTTACAGTCTTCGCTCCATTTCCAAACTACTCCCGTTTGCAGCAGTGCGTTAAGAGGGTGCAGAACCGTCGACAAGTTTGGTAAAAATTTATGATAGTAATTTACTAACCCCAGGAACGACCTTAATTGTGAGACATTTTCAGGCGCTGGGGCCTTTACGACCGCTTCAATTTTTTCAGGTGACTTATGCAACCCTTCTTCGTTAATGACATGGCCACAATATATTTGTTTCTGGAAAAATTCGCACTTGGGGCGATTTGCTCGTAGGCCCCGTTCTCTCAGCCTCGTGAGCACCTGCTCCAAGTTGGCAAGGTGCTCGTTGTCGTTTTCTCCTGTTACAAGGATGTCGTCTAGGTAGTATTGAGTCCCCAGAATCCCTTGCAGGACTTGCTCCATAGCTCTTTGCCAGATAGCCGGAGCTGATGCCACTCCGAAAACCAGTCGATTGTACTGGTACAGGCCTTTGTGTGTGTTTATCGTGAGATACTTTTTAGAGGCCTCCTCAACCTCCATCTGTAGATATGCCTGTGCTAAGTCAATTTTGGTGAAACGTTTCCCTCCGGATAGTGAGGCGAAAATATCTTCTATCCTCGGAAGAGGATTCTGTACCGTGTGAAGAACCGGGTTTACAGTCACCTTGAAGTCCCCACAGATGCGAACTTTTCTCTGTTCTTCAGATTTATCATTATTCAACGTTTTCTTCATGACCGGGACGATGGGTGTTACCCACTCGCTCCAATCTACCTTGGATAACACGCCTGCTTTTTCCAAATTCTCCAGCTCTGCCTCGACGGCTGGACGAATTGCGTATGGCACCGGCCTTGCCTTAAAAAACTTGGGAATTGCCGCATCTTCCACTTTTATTGAGGCGGTGGCGCCTTTCAGGGTTCCTAGTTCCTGTTGAAACACTTCTTTGGCGTTAGCCAAGATTTCTTTTAATCGTCCAGGTATGACGTCATCATCGGTTTTTTTCTTACTGGTCACCGTTGGTGCCTGAATGGAGTGCCAGTCTAAACGTATCTTTCTGATCCATTCATGTCCCAACAACGGTGGACCACCATCTTGCAGAACGTATAAATACAACTTCTGTATTTCCTTGCCGTTGTATACAACAGGCACCCTTATTTTTCCTCTGGGGTATACTTTCTGCCCCGTATATGTCTTCAAGATAATGGATGTGTCTTTCAAAGGTATATGCGGAAATAGCTGCTCGTAATCCCGTCGACTCATGACGGTCAGAGCTGATCCTGTATCTAGCTCCATTTTGACTGGGGACCCCGCTATTGTGAGGGTAACCCAAATGGTCTGGTAAACTTCTTTGGCAATTACATTATATAATTTGAGACAGCTTAGTCTCTTGTTTCCGGAGTCGCTATCGCTCTTCTGGCCTTCGGAGCTACTGTCCGTCATCATTTGTACCTTTCTGTACTTTTCCTTATTGACCTTTTTACTGTCAGCGGATTTCTTTCCAGATCTGCATACACGTGCAATGTGTCCCATCTTTCCGCATTGCCTGCATGCTTTGTCCTTGAACCAGCAGTCCTTCTGGTCATGGGTGGATCTGCCGCAGGGATAACATCTCTCGAAACCCCATGTCATTTCATGGGTGCCGAAGTCCTGTGGCTTTTGCTGTATCTCTGCAGCTCCTCTTGCTGCTGCTTTGTATGATACAGCCACACTGAAAGCCTTGTCCAGTGTCAAATCTTTCTCAGAAAGTAGTCTTTTCTGTGTTCCTTCGCTTAGGAGACCGCAAACGAATTTGTCTCATAGAGAATCTGCCAGTCCTGCCCCGAATTGGCAGTGCTTTTACAGCTTTTGTAATTCGGTGAGGTAATCAGCGTTACTTTCATTCTTGTGCTGATTCCTCCTGAAGAATTTGAATCGTTCCGCTATCAGCAGCGGTGTTGGGTTTAAGTGCTCCTGTAAGGCATCAACAATCTCCTTAAAATTCTTGTCCGTCGGTTTGGCTGGAGTGATCAAGTTTCGTAACAGCCCATATGTCCTTGCGCCCATCAGATTTAGAAGTACCGATGCCTTTTTATCATCCGCTACTTCATTCGCCTTGCAATATACCTCCACTCTTTCCACATATGTGGTCCAATCTTCTATATCACTATCGAAAGCAGTAATATTGCCAGTCTTCGGCATCTTGAAAATCTAAAATGGCACTTCCCGCACTTTTCCTCCGTCCCCGATGGATCAAAATGGCGCCTCCCGCGCTTTTCTTTCTTCCCCGCCGAGTTAAGATGGCGCCTCCCGCGCTTTGCTGCCGCTGCTGCCAACGCTGTTCTCTGCGGTTCCCGTTGCGACCTGCAGCTTTTTGCGGTATTCCTATATATTTTTTTATGTATCGCTTCAATAGTTTCTCCATTACTTGGAGAACCGTTCCCGTCGTGGAGCGGACCCTCTGGGACTATCCCCTCCCTCTGTTCGGTCCGAACGCCGACCTGCTTTGCAGCACCAGCCGCGCCCTGAGTGCTCCACCCTCTCTCTCTTTGCTTCTGCTTCCCGACTCGCTGCCCGGCCCCGTTGCAGAGCCACCTGATCGAGCTCTAGCCCGCCGCAGCCCAGGAAGGATCAGTGCACTACCTGCCACCAGCCCGTTTAGCTGGTGAAACCACCGTTTTTTTTTTGTTTTTTTTTTGTTTTTTTTTTCTGGCTTTGACCTTCGTCTGAGGAATCGATCTCCTTGAGGTGCTGCCGAATTGCAGGTAAGTTCATTTTTAACTCGTCGCCACTGTTAGACCCGTGTGTTAATGGAGACACGGAATGCAGGAGTTGATTTAACAAGTGTTTACTGAACAAAGTCTGGAGGTGAACTAACTACACAAGACGCTACACAGGCTTATATACCCAAGTGGTCACTACTGGCACTACAGTATACAGGGGCTTCAAAAACATAGTTCCTCTTAAAGGTACATACACTACAGAAACCAACAAAGGGACAAAGAAAATATTAAGAGCTACAACAAGGAGATGTGATAGAAACTTGCAAGGAATATAAAGGCTAGTCGTAAAAGTTTTTAGAAATATATTACGTAAGAGACTGGCTGAGTGAGATGTGGACCCGTTAAAGACAGATGCAGGTGTTACTGTAATAGACAACAAGGTAATGGCAGATTTCTTAAATGAGTACTTTGTATCTGTTTTCACAGCAGAGGAAGAGGATAAAATACCAATGATAGAAGGGAAACTAATAATAAATCAAGGCAAGGAACTTATTGGATTCAGTACAGGTAAAAAATATGATAATGGAGAAAATAATAGGAATTAAAATCCACCCCACGGTATTAAAAGTAGATGAAGAAATTGCAGAAGTGTTAGTCATGATCTTTCAAAGCTCTCTTGATTTGGAAATTGTCATTGGATTGGAAATTTGCAAATGCCCCTCCATTATTTAAAAAGGATAGGAGAGAGAAACCAGGTAACGACAGGCTTGTCAGTTTAATATTGGTTGTGGAGAAACTGCTAGAATCTGTCATTAAGGGTAGAGGGACTGGGCACTTGAACAAATTTGAGCTGATCAGAGGGAAGCCAGCATGGCTTTAAGGCTAAGTCATGTCTGACTAATCTAGTTGAATTTTTTTAGGAGATCGCTAATTAGGTTTGATAAGGGATTGTCTATGGATGTTATCTATGTTCCAGAAGGCATTCAGTAAGGTTCCACACAAGAGATTATTTGTAAAAATGAAAGCACATGGAATTGGAAGTAGCCTTTGACTTGGTTTGGATATTGGGAGATAGGATACAGGATGGGGATAAAGGGTACGTACTGTGATTGACGGCATGTGACAAGTGGTCTGTTGTCGGGCCTCAATTTTTCAGCATATTTATTAATATCTTGGATGAAGGAATAGAGAGTTGTATAAATTTGCAGATGACACTAAGTTAGGAGGGACAGTACATAGTGCAGATGGGAGCAGGTGTGAGGTTTTCCACTTTGGACGCAAGAAAGATAGAACAGAGTATTTTCTAAATGGTGAGAAACTAAGAATTGTTGAGGAGCAAAAAGATTTGGATGTCCAAGTACGCAAATAATTAAAAGCTAGCAGACACAAGGCATCAAGGGGTATGGGGAGAGAGCGGGAATATGGTATTGAGATAGAGGCTCAGCCATGATCATATTGAATGACGGAGCAGGCTCGAAGGGTCGAATGGCCTACTCCTGCTTCTATTTTTCTATGTTTTCTATGACTGGTATAGAAAACATTCAAAAAGGCTAACAGAATGCTGGTCTTTATCTCAGGGTTGGAATACAATGGGGAGGAAGTTATGTTTTCGTGGGAGTTTTGGACTGCACTTGTAAATGAATTGGAGGAGAGTTTTTTTCCAAGGTAGGTGCAGAAGGAAATGGGGTTGAAAGATGAGGGATACAAGGAAGTGATCAAAGCTGGCCTTGTTGGTGAAGATCACACGAGTTGAGAGGCCATGGGAGGTGGCAAGGTAGTGATGTGGCTATGAATATCGGTAGGAGATTATATGGATGGAGGCATTAGTGTATTCTTTTTTCACATTCAAGATTTCTAACCAGAGCAGTTAGTGTTGCAACTTTGAGTCCCAAAGGAATAAACTTAATTAACCTTCCATGTATTCCTGATATATAGCACTACATCACCTCCTTTCGTGTCTAAACATTCCATACTACTGTTAAATTTGTTACCACCTTTTGGGGTCTGATGTTATTACTACATCTTGGCCTAGAAATTCCCTACCTTACCGCCACGAGTTAGCACCGCAATCCTGGCAAAAAATGGCAGCTGCTACTTTAACATCCTTCTCTGGCATGGGACTCAGCGGCAGCCATTTTGGTGAGGGCCTTAATGCTGCCGATAGCAGCACTGGCGCCCTGGAGATGCAAATATGGAGAGCATGACATCACACCGACTTGATGCCACACTCTGCGAACTACGACCTTGGTGCTGAATTTAGCGCTGGGTCCTAAGCTCACTCTGAAAAGCGAGCATGCAGCAGACTGACAGACACTGTCAGCACTTCTTAAAGGGACACACATCTTTCAATTAATTTTCCATTTAAGCTTTTGAACTGGATTTTTTTTTATTGAAGTAGTGGCTTGGTGCACTACATGTTAAAAGTTTTCCAAGTGTGCTGCTGGATGCTTGCTCGGATGGTGAAGGAAGGCCTCTGAGAAGACATAAAATGCTGGAATTACTCAGCAGGTCAGGCAGCATCCATGGAGACAGAAACAGAGTTCACGTCTCAGGTCGAGATGCTGGCTGATTTGAGTATTTCCAGCATTTTATGTTTTTATTTCAGATTTACAGCATCTGCTCACAGAGGGAAGAGGAAGAGGCAGAAGAGGGGAAAGCAGAGGGAAGGAGGAAACCCAGACTGTCCCTTTCTAGACGGGTTATCCAGGATGGAATCATCCGCCTGTGGTACCAGTGACCATAATCCCAATTCCCCTTTCAGCATTTGTCCCACACCTTCCCTTCCCTCTGTTAGTGACCATCTCAGCGTCCTCTTGGCCATGATGCTGAAATAAAAGCCACCACAAAGCAAACTTTCCAATCCAACTTTATACATCTATCCATCCAATATGACATCAAGAAATCAACTAATTGCCCTTGTGTGTTCTCTCAGTGACAGTCTTGCGTGTGCCTTTGCCTATCCTACAGATTTAACACAGCGCTTGCCCCATTGTCTGCAACATGGCTGGTGGAAGGCTGTTGACTTTCAGTGGGGGACACTGCAAATGGCCTTGCTGGTTGACCTTGAGGAGCTGGTGGCTGGAAGTGTGAAATCGAATGATGGTGTTTCTTCTTTCTTCACTCGAATGACGGTGTTTCTTCACTCTCCTCTCCCTCTTCTTGGTCAACCATTGGCTGGGCAGGCTACATTTCTTGGATGTGAGAAATGAGGAAGGCAAAAGGGTGGAGTTGTGGTAACGGGAGGGCAGGAAAGCAAGAGGTGCATGCGAGAAGGATGATAATGTATGAGGATACCAGCATCTTGTATCCTTTCAGCCCTGCTGCTGGCCAGGTGCTCAGCCATGCCCCTGCCAAGAAGGGCCAGCACCGTCTCCTCCACGGGGGTGAAGTGAAGCTAGGAATGGGAGGTGTGCTTCGTGTTTGGTACAGATTGTTGGTAGGTGAGTGATTATGGTGGGGGGGAGTTGTGCATTGAGCAGTGTGTGAGGCTAGTGGTTCAGTTGGTAAGAGACAGCTTTTGAAGATGCATTCACTGACCTTGACCACTGGTCTGAGGTCATGATGCTTCTTTGGTCACTGGATCTAGGTGGTGCGGGCGACACTGCTGGCAGTGACTGCCTCGGTGATCTGGTCCCACATCCTTTCTGGAGGGCCTCCTGGCCCCTATGGGTAGAGGACCTCTCTTGCAGTGTTGACCCCCTGCACAAAGCTGGAGTGCTGTGTGTGAGACCCTGGGTGCCCCTTCCCTGGCTTGCTGAGTCATTTGTGTTAGTGCCGAAGCACTTTTCCCATTTCTTTTTGGGTGGAAGGCAATTCAGCTTTAAGAGTTGAAGACTCCCATTTGGGAATTCTTTTTAATGTTAATTTTTTTCAGAAGGCAGTTAAGCTGTAAGGACTAAAAAAAATGCCTATTTTTACATGATTTTTATTTTTTTCATTTCAGAAGGCAGTTCCCCTTTAAGGGACAGAACTGCTTTCTGAAATGACAGCCTTGGTTTAAGAGAAGGCTGTTCTTGCTGCAATGATGATATGATCAGGCTACATTGGGCCTCCTGCTGGGATGAATGCTACCAAAACGGCCTTGCACAGTGAGTTTAGCGCTGGGGTAATGCTAATTAGCCACCAGCGCCAATTTACCGGTCCTGCCAGCGCCATCAATTTCGGCGGCCGATGGCACCAGCAGGTTTTTAGCGATGTCGAATTTCTAGGCCCTTATTTCCTTATTGTCAAAACAGCGGCTAGTTCCAGCATCATATTTTAAATCTTCCAAGCATTCATAAAACTGCATTTTATCTTGGATTTTCCTCCTTTTTCTTGGCCACTCAATGTTTGCCTGTTTCTGGCATCTGTTGCTTGTATGTCTCTCTGTCTTTGTGTCCACGTTTGCCTGAATGCTACGTTCCGCTCGACAATCACTCTCGTCTGGGATCCAATTTCATCCCAACTCTCCTTTCCCGCCGACCTAGTTTAAATTAATCTTTTTAACTGTCTTAATATTGCTCGCTTTTCTTGTTGTTTCCATTTGTATAGATGCAAACTTTCTCCCCTGTACCAGTCTTTGCCCAAAAGATGGTCCCAGTTATTATAAAGGCAGCATCATTATTTTCAGTTTGTTTTTCTTGGTGCTCCTCTTTTAATTTGTTTCCCTCGGGCGTTCCCTTTTAAATTAGGTTCTCTCTGGTTCTTCTGTTAATTTTGTTTCACTCGGGTTCTCCTTTTAAATTAACTTCTCTCAGTTGCTAGCCTTTTAATTTCGTATCACTTGAATGTTCCCCTTTAACAGTCCCCCCCTTTGTAATTTGCTTCTCCCTTTTACTTTTCCTCAGCCAGGTGCTCACGTTTTTATATCTTCCACTGCCCTTTTCAAGTTACCTGATCTCTGCTGCTTCTTTATGCAGCACCAAGGATTTTGGTTTGACGAGCGATGAAGTGCTGCATCTTTTATTTAACATTTTTTATTAGCGTGCCTTTAAAATACCACAGTGTGGCGGAGACCACATAGGGACAATAACACAATTCACTATGTATAGCCAATGTTGTTATATGTACGTACTTGGTTGGCCGGTAGCATGATGACGTCATGCGTCGGCAGCGTGATGATGTCATAGCCCTGCAACGAGGCTGAGAACCTCAGTCCTCATGGAGAGTGAATAAAGTAACACGCGTTTTGCCTTTGCTGCAACAAAAGTCTCAGAGCCTGGTGATTTCTAGCGACTCCAACATTGGTGACCCCGCTGCTCTTTTGGACGATTCCAAAGACCGCATCCGAAATGGCGACGAACGCCGTTTCCATCAAATTACCCGAGTTTTGGGAATGACAGGTTGTTGCTTGGTTCGCCCAGGCCGAGGCTCAATTTGCACTCCGGGACATCACCGCGGACGACATGAGGTACTACTACGTCGTCTCTGCTCTCGGCAGCTCTACCGCAGCCAGAGTCATGAGCCTGCTCGAGAACCCCCCGGAGCTCAACAAATTCGAAACGCTGAAAACGCACCTCTTAGAAACTTTTGGACTCGCTGAAGCTGAGCGCGCACGCCGGCTTCTCGCTCTACCCGGGCTTGGCGACTCCAAGACCTTGGAGCTGATGGACCACATGCTGGCCCTCCTGGGCACACGCAGGCCGTGCTTCCTCTTCAAGGAACTGTTCCTTCAACAGCTGCCAGGTCCGGTACGGTCGTCTTTAGCCAACTCTTCCATTACTGATTTCCGCGACCTGGCCAAGGAGGCCGACAAATTTTTCTCTGCCAGGCAACAGTACTGCGCGGCCACGCGGAGCCCTGCCCCCACCGATACAGCCCAACGGTGGCAGCCCCCAAGCCTTTGCTTCTACCACGCGCAGTTCGGCCCCAAAGCCAGGAAGTGCCGGCCCCCGTGCAGTTTTCCCGCGTTGAAACAAACGAAAGACCACTCGTCGGCTGCTATGGCCGTCGGCCGTTGAGGCAGTTTGTTATTTATTACAGACACCGACTCCGGACGTCGTTTTCTTTGCCCAGGTGAGCGTCCTGCCCGTGTTAACCATAGACATGCAAGGGGGGAACCACGGCCCTGTCCTCTAAGCCGCCAACGGCAGTTCCATCCGCACCTTCGGGAAACAGAGCGTGGCACTTTGTTTTGGCGGGCAGCGGTTCACCTGGGACTTTGTCACGGCAAAAGTGTCCACCCCCCTTCTCGGCGCTGACTTCCTCTGCGCCAGTGGCCTTTTGGTGGACGTCAAGAACCGACATCTCATCAACGCTGAGACTTTCAGCTCGCTCCCGTGTTCCCTCAGCGGGTCCAGCACGACGAAGTTGTCCAGCACACACTCGGCCTCCGACGAGTTTTCCCGCCTCCTCGCCGAGTTCCCGGACCTCACAAAGCCCACGTTCTCGTCCGCCACCACCAAACACCACATCTCGACCACCGGTCCGCCCGTCTACGCTCGCGCTCGGCGCCTCGACCCGGGGAAACTCGCCATCGCTAAAGCAGAGTTCTACACCATGGAGCGCCTCGGCATGATCCGCTAGTCGAACAGTCTGTGGGCCTCGCCCCGCCACATCGCTCCAAAACTGGGTGGCGCCCATGCGGCGATTACCGGCGCCTCAACGATGCTACGACCCCCGACCGCTACCCGATTCCACACATCCAGGACTTTTCTGCCCGCCTGGCCGGGAAAGTGGTATTCTCGAAAGTGGACCTTGTCTGGGGTTACCACCAGGTCCCTGTCCGGCCACAGGATGTCCCGAAAACCGCGGTGATCACCCCGTTCGGGCTGTTCGAATTCCTCCGCATGCCATTCGGCCTCAAAAACGCCGCCCAGGCTTTTCAACGCCTAATGGACACCGTGTTACGGGACCTGACATTCCTGTTCGTATACCTGGACGACATCCTCATCGCCAGCGCCTCCAGGATGGAGCATGTGTCGCACCTTCGGACTCTCTTCCAACGCCTCAGCCAGCACGGCCTAATCGTCAACCCGGCCAAGTGCCAGTTCGGGCTGTCCTCGAGCGACTTTCTCGGGCACCGCGTCACGAAGGACGGGGCGGTGCCACTGCCATCGAAAGTGGAGGCCATGATGGACTTCCCACGAACCCTCACCGTGAAGGCCCTGCAGGAGTTTTTGGGCATGGTGAACTTTTACCATCGCTTCGTCCCCCCGAGCAGCCCAGCTTATGCAGCCCCTTTACGAGGCCCTCAAAGGCAAGCCCAACAAGCTCGCCGTCGACTGGTCTGAGGAGATGGCCAATTCTTTCACGGACACGAAAAGGGCCCTGGCTAACGCGACCATGCTGGCGCATCCGTTACCTGATGCGCCGATCGCTCTCGCCACCGACGCCTCAGACGATGCGGTCGGCGCCGTCCACGAACAGTGGGTCAATGGCAGCCGCTCGCCGCCTTCAGCCGGCATCTCCGCCCCAACGAGCGGAAGTACAGCACCTTCGATCGCGAGCTTCTCGGCCTCTACCTCGCCGTCCAACACTTCTGTTTCCTACTGGAGGCTCGCCCGTTCACAGCGTTCGTGGACCACAAACCGTTGACCTTCGCCATGGCCAAAGCTTCCGAGCCGTGGTCGGCCCTTCAGCAACGCCAGCTGGCCTTCATCTCAGAGTTTACAACGGACACCCAGCATGTGGCTGGGAAAGACAACCCCGTCGCCAACTGTCTCTCCCGAGCCGTCACCAGCGCCGTACACCTCGGCATCGACTACACCCGCATGGCGGCCGACCAGGCCTCCGACCCGGATGTCCAGGCCTACAGGACGGTGGTCACGGGCCTTCAACTAGCGGACGTCGCATTTGACGATGCCGGCACCACACTGTGCGACGTCTCCGTTGGGCAGCCACGTCCCGTCGTGCCCGACGGGTGGAGACTGCAAGTTTTCGACGCCGTCCATAATCTTTCCCACCCGGGCAGGAAGCCGTCACAGAAGCTGGTGGCGGCTAAGTTCGTCTGGCACGGGCTCAGGAAGGACGTTCACGACTGGGCCAGCATCAGCGTGGTATGCCAACGCTCGAAAGTGCATCGCCATACTATGGCCCCATTGGCGCCTTTCGCGGTGTCCGAGAGGCGGTTCGACCATGTTAACGTGGACCTGGTGGGGCCCCTGCCGCCCTCCCGCGGGTTCACCCACCTCCTCACAATGGTCGACAGAACCACCTGATGGCTGGAAGCCATCCCGCTGTCTTCAACGACGTCCGCCGATGTGGCTCGGGCGTTCATCAGCACTTGGGTCGCCCGTTTCGGCGCCCCGTCTGACATTTCCTCCAAGCGGGGGCCCCAGTTCACGGAGCTCTGGAACGCTGTCGCCCGAGGCCTCGGGTTGAGACTCCAGCGCACCACAGCATACCACCCTCAGGCTAACGGACTGTGCGAACGGTTTCATCGCTCCATGAAGGCCGCGCTCCGGGCCAGCCTCCGGGACGACAGTTGGAGCGACAGACTCCCGTGGGTCATGCTGGGACTCGGGACCGCCCCCAAGGAGGACCTCCAGCCCTCGTCTGCCTGTCAGCGGTCTGACCTTCTGGACAACGCCAAGGTTTTCGCGCTGGTGCCCACGTCTCAGCACGGTCTCCCGCAGTCCCACGTTCCGCTCAACCTTCGTGCGGCGGAGTACGTTTTCATCCGCCACGACGTCCACCGGGGACCTCTTCAGCCACCCTATGTAGTGGATGTCGGCGGTAAGCCGGACTGCATTTCTGTGGACCGTCTTAAGCTGGCCCACCTGGATCTGGACCGACCCGTTGAGTTGGCACAGCCCCCGAGGCGGGACCGACCTCCGGTTTCTGCACCCTCAGTCCACCACCGAGCGCCCAAGGTCCCTCCGACAAACCCCCCGGTCCCCGCCCCGGAATTGAGGAGCCGTTCCGACCGTGTGATCCGGCCGGCCCCCCCCCCCCCCCCCCCCCAACGACTGACATTGCCAGTGCTAGTGAATTCTGGGGGGACGTATGTGGCGGAGACCACATAGGGACAATAACACAATTCACAATGTATAGCCAATGTGGTTATATGTACCTGAACACAATTCACTATGTATAGCCAATGTTGTTATATGTACGTACTTGGTTGGGTTATCGGGGCAGGGTCCCTTTAAGAGAGTCGGTAGCGTGGTGACATCATGCTTTGGTAGCGTGATGATGTCATAGCCCTGCAACGAGGCTGAGAACCTCAGTCCTCATGGAGAGTGAATAAAGTAACACGCGTTTTGCCTTTGCTGCAACAAAAGTCTCAGAGCCTGTTGATTTCTAGCGACTCCAACAACAGGTTCCGGCAGAGAATGTCTCCTTCCTTTGTTCTTTTGCCTTTTTCTCTGTTGGTTTCTGTATACAACAATGTTGTTGCATTGCTTTAGACGATTGTGGGAGCCCTCCCAAGAGGCACCCAGCTCACTCAAGTGGAAGAGAACAGAGTTGACCAGTAAAGGACATCATTTGAAGAAAAGCATGCAGTTCTTCCAGTGCTCTAGCTAACGTTTTCCCTCGGCCAATACCACTAAATGCAGATTAAATAGCCACACATCTCATTACTGTTCACGGACCATTGCTGCCATATTCTGCGAACGTGATGGTTAATGTGTTCCAAAAATAATTCATTGGGTAAAAACTTTGAGATCTTTCAACATAATAATACACTACATAAATGCCAGTATTATTTTAAGTATCTTGTTACGTGACTAGTTTCAGCCATTGCCATAAATTTAAATTTAAACTGTATATTTAAGATTTTTATATGTAAGTATTCTAAATTAAACAATTTTACTTAAGTATTGTATCAAGTATTTGTAGATATCAAAATTTTAGTTATAACTGAATACCTAATTAATTAACTTGCGTTTTCTCCTAGGTCCTAAGCCTGCAATCTTCAGTGCAAACAATGAAAGGCATTCTTAATTTGGTACGGCTGATTTTTATTGGTATTTTACTTGTGTTAATGTATAGTCTGTATGCATTGTCTTTATACGGGATGATTCCACCATTCCCTGGCCAAAAACAAATGTCTGGTCACCTGCTTTCAAGGCCTCTCCCTGCGCTGTTCTTGAAAATATACTACAGTAGGTGGTGAGGACTTGCCTAATGATTTTTATTGTAGTTGTTTTACAGCCTGACTGAGATAACTCATTGACAAAACACCTGTGTGTAACAACCCTTGCACCAGCTTATTAGATCCTGCAATTAGTTGCAATAAATTAGTTCTCTTTTTGTTAAGACGCCAGATTATTTATTGGTGCGCTTGTTCTGTGTATAATTAAAGAACAAATCCAGAATATAGAATTGCTTTACTTTTTCAGTATTGTAATTTATATTGCCGTACTTTAATGTTGCCAGAATGCTTAAGAATTTTGAAAATGTATTAAATTTAAAAGAATTATCTTAAGTTACCAACTGTAAGATGCACATACTCTGAAATACTAGCATTTAATAGGAACAGGGAAGGAATAAGTGAATGAAAATTCATATTTTC
Source organism: Somniosus microcephalus (assembly GCF_052327205.1). Taxonomy (NCBI): domain Eukaryota; kingdom Metazoa; phylum Chordata; class Chondrichthyes; order Squaliformes; family Somniosidae; genus Somniosus; species Somniosus microcephalus. The sequence continues at coordinate 216,345,081 of NC_140990.1, forward strand.
ACCTTTCAGAAACTGAACAAACTTGAGTCAGGTTTTGTTGGGTCTCCATAATTCCAATTGACCTTAGTGTTGAATAACAAAAAGCTCTGCATTATTACTTGGATTGCACTCTTGTTAATTCGGAGAACAGGCCTTGTTCTGGAATAAATGTAAGAGTCACATCAATGGAAGATGCTAAGTCAATTTTAAGTCAATTACATCGCTTCCTTAACCTGTGCACTTGTTTAATCTTGCTCTCCACCTCAAGGCAGAAAATGCTCATTTTGACCTGAATTTGTTTTTTCTTCATTGTATAATTGCTAAGTTTTGATCCCTTTATACAGATTTGTCCTAGAAATAACACTGATTAGATACAGTTTTTGACTTTCGAATGGAAATGAAATGTGTTGTCATCCTCAATCAGTTAAGGAAAAGGGACCGGATGTTGTTGCATGTAACTGGGATTGGGGAAAATCTTGAATCTGGCTGTAGGAAGGGACAGGGACAGGGTTGGCAACTTTCACCTTCATCACTTGGGCAATAAACTGATGGAGCAGATCGCCCAACAGTTGTAGAACCCGCCCGATTTTCATTTTTATTCGATGGAAATGAAAATAGTGAATTCTACAATGGGTGGATGATCCACTCTGCTGGTTTACCGCCAAACAGTGACAGTGAAAATTACCCCCATTAAATCTGTCGGCCTCTGTCAAGTGTAAACCATTCTGCAGCATTTTACATGTACCCATTTCAAGTTCTTCTTTTGAAAATTATTTCTTCTGATCATCACCGTTTCGTATTTTCTCCTCGCACGTGATGCACTCGCTTCTCCCAACTGAGATCAAGGACTCAAAAATGCTGGGGACATGAGAGAGAAACTTCATCTCTTCATTTTGTAATGGAGTGCATTAACACATCAATATACTTTGTCAACTTATACCTGCTGTAATTCATAGTGCTTCAGCGGTATCACATCAGGAAAAAAAAGCACAAGTTTTGAGATTTATTGAGCTGGCTTTTAAAATAACATGTTAAAAATTAAAACTTGTAAATACAGACCAAAAATTCAAAATTTCCATATGAATTTCTTAAAGTTTCATGTTCATCAAGATAAGCAATGTCAGTGCTGAGGAATGGAATCTTTTTCCCCTTTTGACATCCACTGACAGTTCAGATATAGCACAGGAAGATTCGGAACTGCCTTAAATTCAGCCTCAGAAGAACATCCCACCTACGCTCATGCTCATGACATTTTTCTTTGACATTTCTGAGTGGTGCTGCTAATTTAAAGCCAATTTGTACCAGAATATGGGCAGATTTGTGATGTCAGCTAATACCTGCAGGAACCTGGGTCAATACTGCCCACATTCATTTCACATGAGATCCTTACAGCTGGCAGAAGGAGCCTTGCTTCCTATCAGTCAGGCTGGATTCAAACTCAGCTTCCAGAAATGAAAGGACAAGATGCTAATCCATTGCTGCACCCAGTTGTTTACTAGATCCGCTTTAACGAATATTAACAATATTATACACACATATTCATGGAAACTGCGGCCAAGTAACTTATTTTAACCAAAGTTTAATGTAGCTGTTAAATACCAATTGTTTGAAAGCAGAAATTATGGTCCACTACTTTGAAGTCTGGTTGAAAAAAAAAGTCAAATTCACTGGCACATTGTGTTTATTGAAAAGCTTTAGCACAACACTGAATTCTGACTACTATGAAGATCACTTTTGTTTACCTTATAATATTTTGTTAGAGCCCAACCTGACTCTGGAATGAAGCTGAGTGAGGCTCCCTGGATGGGTGATCTCGCACTGCTTCAGTCTGACATTGCATGAAGTCAAATGTGCTTTCCAAAATGCTGTGGGGATATCCGTTGAACGGCGTGAGCACTTTGTCTAACCTTATTTTAAATGTTTGGAAAGCAGGGATTCTCTGACCAGGTGTGTATCCACGCATATGTAAAATTTTCTCCTCAAACAGGACCGGAACCAAGCAGTGTTACTAGAATTTGACCGGTAGCTGCAGTGTAAATGCACCTTTAGACTCATTTACCTTAGTTCTCTTATTTCTCACCTGGAAGCACCTTGCAGTAAGTTTGGGGAGAAAGGGATGATAATTAATTTATACTGAATTGTGCAGGGTTGTCACTGCTCACAGGGCAGTTTTGATGACAGCCATGAAGTAAAGTTTGCGTTCCATCCCGTTCTTGTTAAAGGAGAATTTATGGCAGCTTGCGGCCTGCAAGGGAAATTAGTTGGGCAAAAATTTGGAAACAATAAATGTAGAAGTTTTTTAGATGGTCATTGACTTTTTTTAAATCATGAGGTAGATAATCGCAGCAAGAACAGATGCCTCACCGGTTTATCCCTGTGGTTGCTGACAGGATCGGCCTTCATGAAGTTGCTGTTGCACCAAATTAATGCAAAATATCTATTCTGAGAGGAGACATTCGCTGTAAGCTTTCTTTAAAAAAAATAGTACTGTGGGAAATGTTTGTTTCCCCCCCTCCCCCAAATGTAATACACCTCTAATTTAAAAGAAAGACTGCACCATATTTCGCACACTTGGACTTTATGTACTCTTGCAATCAAGGGATTTAAAGATACACTTCCAATTGCAATGAAATATGCAACTAGAGAAATCACCAAAAGTGGTGATTCCAAAGTTATATGCCAAGAATGGTAAATCCTCAGAACACCCTGGATTACATCACTTGGACCCGCAGCTAACCCCCATGTAATAATTCTAGCATGTTACTAGCTTTAACAAGCAAAAATGAAACATTGCATTTCAATATTGAAAATGAATACTCTTTTTGTTAGTTTGGATTGCTGCTCTGAATTCATCTTTACAGTTATGCAACAAATTCAGATTTACTGAAATTTAAGTCAAACCTCTCAGCAACTGATCAGCTTTTATGTTGAATGTTTTTATTATATTTCCTTGTACAATATTTCTGGCCTTGTTTTAAAATAAAATCTAATAAGCAAAAGTTCTATTTTGCAGGTACCAACACAGGAGACTATGAAGAAAGCTGCAATAGCTTCCAGTGCAAAGGAAGAAGGAGGCAAGTCTGGAACCACAGATAGTCTCCCAAAAGAACCGGAACAGCTGTGCCCAGATAGCCATAAGCTGCTTTCAGTTTCAGATGTTGCTGATGCAGTGGATACTCTTCAGATTCATATTACAATCTTACATTTATTGAACTGGATTATTCTATTTACTGCACCTTCATTTATTTACTGGTTAAAGAATCTCAGGTAAGATCTTTTTGCCAGCAATTTGAGCAACTGTCGAGAATGTTTACCCTTCATGTTACAAAATTATTTAGCATTAGGGGCTAAAAGGTTTATGAGTACAATCTGTCGAAATTACTGCATCGCTACCGGTACATTTTAAGCTGAACTGACTAACTTGGATTGGATTTAAAACCGAAGTGAGTCGTGCATTAATGCTGATGTGAGAAGGCAGTCTAATAATGAGTTAGGTTTTTTTTAAGGGGGAATTCCATTTCCAGGGGGAAGCAACATGCACTGTGACACTGCATGTACAGCTGTACTTGGTTTGTGACTCTTAATGCTTGGGCACAAAACAGCGATTGTGGAGAAAATTACATTCTACACTGTCTTGTTTTGCACACATTGTACAAAAATAATAAATTGCAGGACAACGGAGTATTACAGTTTAAACTCTTTTAATGAAGCATCAGGTCGGTAAGCTTTCTCAATCAATACAGCACCGTGTGGACAAGATGGAGTCAGGACCCTGGGTCCTCCAAAACAATAGCAGTCCTTACAGATGCCTGCAGGCCAATGACAACTCAGCATATGATCACGTGAATATAATAGGTATTCCTTACAGATGCCTGCGGGCCAATGATAATTCAATATGCAAATGTTACATCCCCTTTTAAAAGAAAAATGTTATGCATTACTTTTGAACCTTCTACATAATGTTCTCAGTAGCATCAACATATAAGTAAACTCAGCATTTAACAAGCACTGAAAACATCTCAACGTTTCAATAACGATGTACAGTTTTTTTTTTAGGGCAGCGATCCGCCTACACCCTTTGGCAGTTCACAAGTCAAGGATAACTCTAGGCTTGACCTCTCATCGGAATGACGGTGTTGTTCCTTGGTGTTCAGGAGGTGCCTGCGATTGCGGCGGTACACCTGTCCTTCTGGGGTGCGGATGTGATACGATCATTCGGTGTCAGCTGGCTGGATGACGACTGCAGGCTTCCAGTAGCCATGCTCCTGGATTCTGACGGATTCTACATTGTGCAGTGGCGGCAGTATTCTAGCTGACCTGTCATAGTATCTCTTTTGGTGTTGCTGTCTCTGTACACGTTTTGCATGCACTTGCTTGCAACCGACGACCTGCCAGGGCCTGTCTGAGATACGGTGAGGTATCATGGGCTCTTCGACATTTGATGGGCGGCGTTCTAGACAAATGGAACATTTTCCGACAATATCCTCAATGTGTTTGCACATTCCGGGCCAAAACATAATGTTACGTGCTCTTTGTTTGCATTTTTCCATGCCCATATGTCCAGCATGAATTTTTGTCAACATCTCTTCTGAGACTGGTAGGGATGATGATTTTTCTCCCCTTTGAAGACTATTCCGTTGATTTGTGACAGTTCGTCTCTGTGGTTCCAGAATTCAGATATGCTCTGAGGGCATTTCCTCCTTTCCTCAGGCCATCCTTCATGTATGACTTTGCTCAGCAGTGTGAGTTGTGCATCTTTCTCTGTTCCTGCTCGGATCTTCTTCAGTTTTGAGTCACTCACAGGTAAGCTGTTGTACACCATGTGCACCTGCACATCCATGCCTTCACTGAGGCTGCTGTCCTGGTAGCTAAGAGACTTTCTGGAGAGCATGTCTGCGACAGGAATGTCTTTGCCTGGACGGTGAATGATTGTGAAGTCGTACTTCTGCAGCTGAAGGATCATTCTCTGTAGCCTTGGTGGGGCTGCGGCGAGTGGTTTCCTCATAATTGACTCGAGGGGCTTGTGGTCGGATTCCACAATGACTTGTCAGCCATAGACGTACTGGTGGAAATGCTTACATCCAAACAGAATTGCATATAGCTCTTTCTCGATTTGAGCATAGTTGATTTCACTATCTGAGAGAGATCTGGAAGCGTAACCGATGGGCTTTCCTTCTTGCAGTAATACTGCGCCTAGTCCGTACTTTGACGCGTCCACTTGTAGTCTGAGCTCTTTGTTGGGGTCGAAGTAGGCAGGAACTGGTCCTGGTTCTCTGGTGATTAGGTCTTTCATTTTCTGAAATGCTGTGTCATGTTGTTTGTCCCACAGGAACTCATTGGATTGTTTGAGCAACTGACGCATGGGTGCGTTGATTTCGGAGAGGCTCAGGGCAAACTTGGCTAAGTAGTTAACCATGCCTAGTACTGTCTCCAGCTCTGCACGGTTCTTCAGCAGCTCCATCTTCGTGATGGCGGAGATTTTCTCTGGATCCGGCTTAATGCCATCAGTTGAGAGGCGATGCCCGAAATAACTGATCTCGGTGGATCCGATTATGCTTTTCTCGGGGTTGAGCCGGATGCCTTTCTCCCGTGATCTTTGTAGTATCGCACGGAGGTTCCTGTCATGTTCCTCTCTATTCCTGCCATAGATGAGGATGTCGTCTACGATTGCGACTTCTCCGTCGAGGCCTTCATAGGTTTCGTCGATCTTCCGCTGGAATTCATCCTGAGCTGAGATAAGACCAAATGATAAACGCAGAAATCGGTAGCGTCCAAATGGTGTGTTGAACGTTGTTAGCTTAGATGACTCGTCCGTGAGCTTGATATTCCAGTATCCTGATCGTGCGTCCATTACACTGAAGTAACGTGCTCCCACTAGCTTGGGTGTGATGTCATCTAGCATTGGTAGAGGGTAGTGAGGGCGTTTGATAGCCTTGTTCAAATCTCTGGGGTCGAGACAGACTCTGAGCTTGCCTGTACGTGGTTTCTCAACCACTACTAACGCGTTGACCCACTCTGTCGGCTCTGTTTCCCGGACGATGATTTCTGTATTCTCCATGCTCTGCAGCTCCTCCTTCAGGCGACTACGTAGAGCAAGGGATATCCTTCTCGGTGGGCAAACCACAGGGGTTGCTGCTGGGTCAAGGTGAATAGTGCATCCACCTGGAAATAGTCCGATTCCTTTGAAAACGTCAGCAAACTCCTCCATGACTGTCTTCTTCTCAACTGGTGCTGTCAATGATAGCACTAGCTTGACGAGGTCCATGTCTAAACATGCCTTTAGACCTAGCACTGGAGGTGCTTGAGTGTCAACAATGTAAAAGTTCAACATCATGTCGCTTTCTTTGAACTTGCATTTCATCATGCATGTGCCTTTTACAATGAGCTGCTCACCCCCATAGCCGGTCAGTCTGCGTGAGGTGGGCTGTAGCTCACACTCATCCTTCAAGCTGTGATACTCACTCAGAGAAATTACATTAACCTGAGATCCAGTGTCTAGTTTAAACTTAAGCTCTGTGCCCTGTTTTCCTATCTCAATATCGGCATAGGCTTGCTCAGTCTCTGAAATCTGTTTTTTCTGTGACACCGAATCAATAAACAGTTCCTCTGCATTTGGCTCTCTATCTGGCATTTGGCTGTCACTCACTGTGTGTACTGCTTTTCCGAAAACAGTCTTGCAAACTTTAGCAAAGTGGTTCCGTTTACCACATTTAGTACATTGCCTTCCTTTGGTGGGGCATTGCACCTTTTCTCCATGCCAGTTGTTTCCACAATATCCACAGTTTTTGAAGCGTTTTATGTCTGTCGCCCATTTTTAGAACTCTGTTCTTTCTGTTCTGAAACACGCTCTCTGGGCGGTGTTCTTTGGTGTGTATCTATTAACTGCGTGCACTGTCTGTTCATTTGAGCTGTTCGTGGCGCCGGTTATGGTTTTCAACTGTGCTTGGGCTATCTCGTGCGATCTAGCTATGTCCATAGCTTTGTCCAGCGTTAGCCCGGACCCAACATTCAAACGTTTCTCTCTCACTTCAGCTGAATGTATTCCAAACACGATGCGGTCTCTGACCAGCTCATCTTTATCTGCATATGCACAGTCTTTTACCAGCAGTTTTAACTCAGTCACGAACTGTTCAAACGACTCACTAGCTCCTTGTACTTTCTCCTGAAACTTGTACCTAGCGAATATCGTATTTGCCTTGGGCATCACATATGCTTCAAAACGGTCAAAATAACTTTTCAGTACCTTTGCTTCATCCGCAGTGAGAGACCATGTGTTAAAAATGTCTCTCCCTTTTTCTTCGATCCACAGGAGTAGGTAGCTGCATCTTTCTTCCTCCCCTTTGCTTTTCAGTGGACCCGAAAACATCAACTCCACGTGTTGCTTGAACTTGCTCCATTCTCTAGGTAAGTTCAAAGATTCCCAATTCATTCGAGGTAAGGGAGCTCCAACGATGTCCATTTCAAATCCCTGTTCTGACACCATGTCTTGTTTTGCACACATTGTACAAAAATAATAAATTGCAGGACAACGGAGTATTACAGTTTAAACTCTTTTAATGAAGCATCAGGTCTGTAAGCTTTCTCAATCAATACAGCACCGTGTGGACAAGATGGAGTCAGGACCCTGGGTCCTCCAAAACAATAGCAGCCCTTACAGATGTCTGCAGGCCAATGACAACTCAGCATATGATCACATGTGAATATAATAGGTATTCCTTACAGATGCCTGCGGGCCAATGATAATTCAATATGCAAATGTTACATACACATTCCCACATTACCAGCTGGTTGAGGTGGAAAGCCTGTGAAGAGGGCATTGTTTACATCGCTTGGATCCATACAGCGCAGTCAAATAGTTCTACTCATCTGTGACCATCGCACTCAGTATATAATTATATCACTGCAGACATCAAGTATTGCCTTAAGACTCCCACTGTGCTCCCTAATGAAAGATGGTGATAAAAATTAAAATCAAAACTGGGATTCCTCACCCATGGTTCAGTGAGTACAGCCATGCTTGAAGTTACGTGACAAGATGAATGGGTACTGTAAAATATTAAAGCGCTGAACCTAAATTCTAAAAGAGTCAACTGACCAGAGTAGAGGGAAGCACTAAGAAGTGCACTCTTTTACTGGGATATAATACAATGTTTTTATGTATTAGAATGAAATTACTGACCACTCTTTTCATCAAGCAACAAATCAGTAACACTCCATCATCACCCACTATCTGACACATAAGTACAGTATGAAGTATATCATTTAAACTTGACAGCTAGGCATTGATGTATCAAGGTTTCACCATGTAAGAGGATTTAACTCAAATTGCTTTACCTGTAGTGTGATCGGATCACTCTGTCATCTCTATAAACACACTCTGCCACCGGGATCCATATTATGCTATTCTTCTTAATTTACCAAACTGACTCATTTTTATATTTAGAAAAAAAATTGGCCTTTTTCAAGAAGTTAAAAATATAATGGAAGAAGGAAAAACATGCTGTAAACCTACATTTGTTAAGTACCAGACTTATATAGATCTAAAACCATACTGTTTCCTTTATGAAAATATAACTTAATGCATATGTCTTTACCTCCTATTAATGACAATTAAGTGTTATTTGCTGGAAGGTCAGTTATGTACATAAGAGCAATTGTATGGCTAAGATGGAAAATGAAATCTAATTACTCAGCCACTCTTTCAGTTTGCAGTGGATTTATCAGTTTGGTTTGTCAGTTTTTTTCTTTGTCCCTGTTCTCAAATATTAGTACGTAGTATAATATTTTTGTTTCATTAAACAGGTATGCCAGAAGGCTTGATCCTGACCCTTGTGGTTTTGTTGCAATTATCCTTGTGTTGACAATGGGAGTTCTCGTTAATTCGCATTCAACTTTGGTTAAGAGAAGGTATATTTATGTTGCTTTTGTATTTCTATAACTTGTTAGCAAAATACATTGTGGGTTTCATACTGATCTTATAGTGGTTTCTTGCCATTCATTGAATATTTTGATGGAGGATAACATCCCCTGTGCAACTCGTTGAAAAATGTGAACATATTAAATTTGACAGCTAGGCACTGGCATGGAAGTGTAAAGACAGCTACCTAACAGCTTCTAACAGGAGTTGTTGTTAACACACTATTGGAGTTATTTCCTTTCCATAATTCATCTTTCAGAACCAATTTCTCAGTTTAATACTACAGTAGAGTGATAGGCGATCAAATCACGTGGATGTTGTAATTATTACCTGTTGACTCCTCACTAAAAACACAATTGTGAACATAAAAGGCCATTTTTCATTTTTATCCTGCAAAATACTAAAATTAAGCCATTCAGAGAATAGTGGGAAAGGCTTTGGTGAGAGACAGAATTATGCATTATTCCAGTTAAGCAATGCCTCGATGTTAAAATTGCCATTCCTGTCTTCAAATCCCTCCATGGCCTCACCCCTTCCTATCTCTGTAATCCCCTGCAGCCCCACAACAACAATTTGTATTTATATAGCACCTTTTAATGTAGTAAAACGTCCCAAGGCGCTTCACAGGAGTATTATACGGCAAAACATTTGACACCAAACCACATAAGGAGAAATTAGGGCAGGTGACCAAAAGCTTGGTTAGAGGTAGGTTTTAAGGTGCATCTTAAAGGAGGAAAGAGAGGGGGGAGAGGTTTAGGCAGGGAATTCCAGATATCCCCGAGCTATCTGCGCTCCTCTAATTCTGCCCTCTTGAGCATCCCTGATATTCTTCGCTCCACCATTGGCGACCGTGCCTTCAGCTGCTGAGGCCCCAAGCTCTAGAATTCCCTCCTTAAACCTCTCCGCACCTCTCTCCCCTTTTAAGATGCTCCTTAAATCCCACCTCATTGACCATCTGCCCTAATATCTCCTTATGTGGCTCGATGTCAAATTTTGTTGTATAACGATCCTGTGAAGCGTCTTGGGACGTTTTACTATGTTAAAGGTGCTATTTAAATGCAAGTTGTTGTTGTTGACAATTCAAAATAAGCTAATATGCAATGTTGCCGGGTAATTCTGGACCTCTTATGCAAGTAGTGTTTTAAACAAAACCTTTTCAAATACTGCGTCTCAACTCTGGTTGCTCCACGATGATAGTAACTCTTTTTAGTGATCTAAAAGAAAATAATTGATCATCAAGGAACATTTGAACCAAATTAAAATGGCTTTATTTTCATTACTTTTATTTGATCTGCATTTTGTCATCACTGTCTGACTGCTGATGAAGCTTCTTTGTAAAAGCAGAGGACATTCATGTGATACAATAGCAAAATACTGTGGATGCTGGAAATCTAAAATAACAACAGAAATGCTGGAAACTCTCAGCAGGCCAGGCCGCATCCGTGGAGAGAGAAGCAGAGTTAACGTTTCAGGTCTGGGACCCTTCATCAGAACTGGAAAAAGCTGGAAATGTAACATATTAAGCAGGTGCAGAGACGGGTGGGGGCGTTTCGGAGAGGAGGAAGGAATTGAAAGAACATACTGTGAAAATGTTGCAAATGGGAATGGCAAAATCATACAGCATGAAAAATGGGGGCAGGGATTATTATCTGAAATTGTTGTCCGTTGAATGTGGAGGCTGGTGGGGTGAAAGGTGAGGACATTTGCAACATTTTCACAGTATGTTCTTTCAATTCCTTCCTCCCCTCCTAAACAACCACCCCCCCCCCCCCCCCTGGCCCTGTCTCTGCACCTGCTTAATATGTTACATTTCCAGCTTTTTCCAGTTCTGATTAAGGGTCCCAGACCTGAAACGTTAATGTTTCTCTCTCCACGGATGCTGCCTGGCCTGCTGAGTATTTCGAACATTCATGTGATATGAGTCTGGTATCATAGGCCATTTGCAAGTAAGCAAGCAATATTGATTTCAGCCAAGTATTGTACTGATTTTTTTTTGAGACAATGGCTTTGTTTATATATTCGATTCCACACATTGTAAGAGTTAAACCTAGCTTGATTAATTCTTGGAAAATGAGCCTTCAATGCACATGAAAATGCCATTGTGGTGATGTAAATTAGTGTCTGCTGTATTTGTCTTCTACTCCCATGTCATATTGGACCTGATTTTGCTGGAAAAATAACACCATGTTAACAACACATGCCGTTATTGCATAAATCAACCAGCAATTTCAGGGGATTAAGAGATATGCTTGAGTTGCGAATCTCCAGGACTTGCTGGCCGATTTACGTCGCTCTGCCATTTGCTTTGTTCAAATGGTATCTCACCCTTAGCCTCCCCATTATTTTTATGAACTTGCTGGACTTGCACATTAATTGCCCACGAGACTCGCCACAGAAAGTTAAGTCTGGTAATTAAGCGTGCAAGTACCCTTTTAACGATGTGATCATTGTTAATGCATTGCCAATCAACCTCTCTGGGCCAGAAAGGGAACAATTTAAACTGTTCAATCTCATTCCTACATGTACTCAACTGTTGTTAGAGATTTTTTAAATGTCAAATTTTAAATAAAAATGTCTTTCTTTTCCTTTGTCTTTTTTTCTCCCTCATACTCCAATCTTTCTTTCCTTTTCTTCAGTTATTTTTCTGTAACTGATTTGACTCTAATGAACCCACTCTAATTAACCCTCCTTCTCCGTTGTTTCTCTGTTTCTTTATCAATCCTTGCATTCGTTTTGGCTCTGAGTTAATTAACTGCAAGTCCTTATCATAGATCATCTTCTATTTGATTGATATGCTGAACAGGCGGCCCTTAAAACTGACGTGGAGTTTTACCTGAAGTCACTTGTCAGTTTCATTTGGGTAAAGAAGTTACCTCATTATTTCCTCCACTGTTGGAACTGGAATGTTGTTTCCACGATGTAAATTTTCAGAGTTCTCTTACGGAGGCATTTTAAAAGTATAGATAGGTAATGGTTTCCTATGGTGTAAAAAACCCACATCGAATCAAGCATTAGTGTATGGCTATCACCTTTCAGAGAAAAGCTCAAGGGGGTTGCAGGCTAAAAGTCATTTCACTTTTTGGGCATCTCTCCATCAAATTCCCATTGATAGCATTTTCAAAGCTACCACATGGAGCAGTTCTTACACATTTGCTTAACTTTGCTATCTAGATTTAACTCAGCACACAACACACCTTTGGCAGATCGAGCTGGCAGCTGGAGTTACAGAACCTCTGCAGAAGTCTCCCTCCCTCTTGGATGATACTTTTGTGTGCTTCAATGCTGTGTGGAGGATACTGTGAATGATATGCATCTTCTGCAGACCACAGTCCCACCCCATAAGTCTTGCACAGATTTTTATAGGGTGAGAGTTAGAGATCAGTTGGTCAAAATGAGCTGGCACCATGGAGCAGGTCTAATTATACAGCACAGAAGTAGGCGATCACGTACGACACCACCTATCTGTAATGTCATAGTACTGTATATGGTTTAACTAATAAAGCTAAGCTTTATTTCTGTAGTGTTTGGACAATGAATATCATTCAAAGAATGAAGAAAGTCCTACAGGGTAGTTAATATATCTCTTCTCAGCACAAGTACCTTTTTATCAAGTATCGATCATTACAAAAGGATAACATTTTAATTTTTAAATCTTTAATAATTAATAAGAGTCCTATCTAATTCTGATCTAAAGTAGACCATCAGTCTCAGTCCAACAGTAGACTCCTTGATATGTTGCAGTGATGAGGAACAGTCACATTTTATAGCTGTAGAATAACAGATTTTTCTTCCCCAAGCATTTCAAGGTTTTAAGTTTCCCAATTTGTAAATACAATTTGCGCTGGTTTTATACCACCACACCGTGCATCATTGGCTGCTTAGAGACCTCTGCCAGTGCAGACTGGGTTTGAAAGAAGAGTACAGCTTGAATTGCTGTCCAGTTGTGTTCTCACATGAAAAGTCAGTCAGTTGTGCTCAAAGCCATCAGACAGCTCTGAATGTATGAAGAATCTTGGGAAGAACCCATGCCTGGGTTAGTTTTTCCACCAATAATTCCCTGGTTAATATTGTCTCCTCTCTCTATCTTCCTACTTGAACCTTCGCTGAAGTGATGAGTCGGAGGCTATTTCCAGACAGCCCTAGCTCTCGTCATTCAGTCAGGTAGCAGTGGGTCATTGAATTTGAACTCAAGTAGAACATTGCCAGCTTCCCCTGCTTTCAACATTACATATTGTGCACCTGTCAACATAGCCAAAAATAACTTGTCATCTCCAAACCTATTTGCAACACTACCAGTCATTTTACATCATGTTTCCTCTCTTCGGTTATTGTGGGTTAATTTTATAAAATCAAGTCCTATTGTCTGTAGTTGCACTTTGAAACTTTATTTGATACAGTAATAAAATGCAAGTGCCTTTACCTTGGATGCAAATACAAGTAGATGTTTAATTCTCTGTGTAGCTAATGATCGATTTTATTTTTCATGTTAGCAAGCTACTGAAACACACAGCAAGACTGCAGCTCCTCTTGGCCATTGCCATGGCGGCCTTCGGACTAGTGCACTTGTACAGGGTTCCTTACTTTGTTACACTTTCATTAGTTTTACATGCACTTTGTTCCCTGGTATAAATGACCATGCACCATGATGACTTGCCAATTCAATTCATTACACATGCAGCATCTCACAAAATGTATGTTTTGTATTTTTTTTAAATGTAATGGTGCTACATAATTGTGTTTAGTCATTATTGGCATGCCTTTGCTGAATTGCTACGTGATGTAACCTGTTAAAATTTCCCAGTATTTGGAAAATTTGAAAAGATAATACTTTATGTACAATTCTGTAAGATTTTAATGTTCTTGCTATAAATGAAAAATCCAGAGTATTATATCTTTAAGTCAGGATGATGCTCTGAATTAGATTGCTCTCTAGGCACATTGCTAATTGCCTTGTGTGGTAGCCTTTTTTTTAAACTGACCATTTCAGGGCTTTTATACATAACACCTTTGATCACGTTCAGACATCTCCAAAGAGACTTGAATATGTTACGGTTGCCTATAATAATAATTTCAGCTTAAGAGATCCAAAAGGTGGTTTTGAATTTTTAGGATTCTATCTTCAACTTGCCTGAGTATAAAGAGCTTAAGAGAACAAAGGCAAAATACTGCAGATGCTGAAAATCTGAAATAAAAATGGAAAATGCTGGAAATACTCAGCAGGTCAGGCAGCATCTGTGGGGAGAGAGAAGCAGAGGTAACGTTTCAGATCAATGACCTTTCATCAGAACTGGCAAAGGTTAGAGATGTAACACGTTTTAAGTAAGTACAGAGGTAGGGAAAGGGGAAGAGGAGAGGAAAGAACAAAAGGGAAGGTCTGTGATGGGGGGGAAGGCCAGAGTGATAAAATGACAAAAGGAATGAATGATGGTGCAAGGCAAAAGGAGATGGTAATGGGACAAGTGAAGAAACAAAAGATGGGTTTAGAGGAGGTGTAAATGGCAACAGCAGAATCATTACCAGCTACTGCTGTCTGGAAAAAGTGGGAGCAGTGGTTATGATCTGAAATTGTTGAGTCCGGAAAGCTGTTTCTCTCTCCACAGATGCTGCCTGACCTGCTGAGTGTTTCCAGAATTTTCTGTTTTTAGAACTTAAGGGAATCTTGACTGCAGGAAGCTTGTACCTTGAGCTGTACACTGTACAACTGAAACCCCAGCCCGCAAACTTCGACTCCCCTCACAGTCAAGCTATTCCAGATTTTAGCTAAGCCTCTCAATGGTATATATATTAGGTGGAAGAATGATGGTCAGACTACTTTAGCTACAGGGAATTCCGTAAACTAAACTGTCCTTGCTCGAAGAAGGAAATGGCAGTAGGAGACAGCAGTACAGGAATTCCAAAGGGTGAGAATGCAAAGCGATAAAACAGGGCTGTAAAATTATACCATGGGATTCTAGCATGCAAAGGCATAAAGTGTTCGTCTGAAATTCTTCTTTCTACTATTTTAATGAAATCATTAAACTGTAGGAATTGACGAATTCCTACGAATAACTGAGATCGACACAGGAGAACAATGAAACAGGTCTTTACTCAACGGAGATGCCACGAGGACTGGCTGAGCA
Organism: Somniosus microcephalus; assembly: GCF_052327205.1. Taxonomy (NCBI): domain Eukaryota; kingdom Metazoa; phylum Chordata; class Chondrichthyes; order Squaliformes; family Somniosidae; genus Somniosus; species Somniosus microcephalus. The sequence goes on from NC_140990.1 coordinate 216,360,096, forward strand.
GCCCCGTGGTTTGCGACGTGACGTCATCGCGTTTACGACGTGACGTCATCGCGTTGCCCGCGTTTTCCCGCGCTCTTAAAGGGGCCACGCCCCGTACATGCAAACTCTATATACAAAACACAGTAATGCCTAACACAATGGTACAGGTTTAGGCTGGTGTTAGAACATCGTTAAAGAGAATTATGTACAGTTAGCCAGAGCCATTCAGTGGTTCCGCCACAAAACATTTTAATGCATGCACTAAAATAACAGACGGAAAAATTTCAAATGACTGAATTTAGCTTTAGTATGCTACTATCCAATGACATAATTTCAGGGCCGAGGTATTTTAAAACAAGGGAATATTGCTTGAAGTGGCTTTAGATAGTTTTGGACAGTTGATAACACTATAAAATTGGCCGATCTTCTCCTGGATCGAAAACTACTAGGTACTTTATGCAAAATAAAGCCAAATTATCTTTGCCCTCGCACCCCTGTGCTTAGGAAGCAAGCATGCCAGGTAGATTTTGGGAATGTAATATTTGCAATCTTATCCTCCAGAACAGGAGGAAAAGTAAAATATTGGTGACATACAAAAAAAGTATCAATTTAACAAATGTGTACCTTGACAGTTTTGAAAGTTCTTTTTTTAATTAATTGAATGTTTTCAGTTTAGATATCATGCTCTACAAAACATTCTTAAAAATTAGGGTGTCTTTTTTCCAAGAATTTTCTTGCCTGTGTTGAGCCCTTCATTTACCTTTAGGGAAGAGGATGGGCAGTAGCCTGCTCTCAGGCTCCACCAGTCCTTCTCAGTAAGCACTCAAGGTACAGACACACATTGACTCCCTCTTCCCCTCTTCTGCAGTGTTATCTCTAACCATATAATCACATGTCCAGTTGACAGCTAATATTGAGACATCTGGAAAATAATTAAGGCATCAAAGCTATAGATCTATTAAAAGAATTAAAACAAAGATTGGAGTAGTGTTAATATTCTACTACTAAGTGTCATTTGACACCGTGTGCACATTTCGTTAATACTACAGGTATTTACAAAGAATGCTAAAGACATCTAGAAACAGAGCATCATTACTGTACCATTGAAATTACTTGAATCCAACATTAGGTTCCAGTAAATTGGACAGGGGAATTTCATGGTTTCATCAAGTTGAATCCAATAGTGCTCTATTTACAGGTCTGATTGGGAACTCATTATGCTGAGAATCTCAGGTTTGTAGGCACGTCTAATGACTTGTTGCATGATCGTACCCTAGCCTACTGTTCCACTACATCCTCCCTACGTTTTTAATTGATTTTGATTTTTTTTTCCAAAATCAACCGAGTATATTCTGCTAACTTCTTAGTGAATTCCTACTGAGGACAGTTCCTAGAATGACTAGCACAAGCTCATTATAAAACTTTTCAATTTTTAATGCACAACCCATATTTAGAAAATGGCAGCTTCATATTTAGATGAAAGGTAAAGCCATTGTCACATGATTTTCTACCCATTTTTACATCGATGTCCAACTTGGGGAATATAGGGACCCTGTTGTCATTGCAACCTGTAGCTGACACTTGCACCAAAGTATCAGTAAATCAAGTGACCAAACATCTGCGGGTTTTAAAGTCAGTGCATAAGTTTACATGTGCTTTGACCGTAATATCACTGTTGTGACTTATTGAGACACAAATTTTACAGTGGAACCAGTTCTCTGTGATCTAATCATTTTGAAAGGATATTTGTGAGACATGTGTGATGCAAACATTTTTGTAATCTATTTAGTGATGTAAACTATGTTGATTTTGGAACAAAATTGTATCAGTAACATTTGCAATGTTTATACAATCTAATGATGTACAGTTTCTAACTGTGAACTAGTTTGTGTGCGGACAATCAGTTGTGGTAGTAGTAAATATTTAACCAAAAAATCAGTAATGTAATTTTTAAGAATTAAACCTAATTAAAAGACATTAAATGATGCAGTGTATTTTGTACTGTTTCATTTTATAATTGAATTGCAAATAAGAGCGACTTGTTTCTTAATGTTCAGCGCTTGCAATCAACATTCCTGAAACCTTCAATCCTGTATAGTTTCCTGACGATGATCCATTGAGTTGGTGAACTGATACGGGGGAATATATAATGGGAAATAAGGAAATGGCAGATCAACTAAATGCATACTTTGGGTCAGTCTTTACGAAGGAAGACACAAAAAACCTCCCTGGGATATCGGGAAAAATAGGGACATTGGCAAAGGAGGAACTGACGCAAATCAATATCTCTAAGGATATGGTGTTAAGGAAGCTAAAGGGATTGAAGGTGGACAAATCCCCAGGGCCTGATAACATGCATCCTAGGGTACTGAAGGAGGTGGCCCTAGAGATAGCGGATGCACTAAGGATGATTTTTCAGAATTCATTAGACTCGGGAACAGTGCCGATGGATTGGAGGGTAGCTAACGTTACCCCACTATTCAAAAAGGGGGGTAGGGAAAAAGCAGGTAATTACAGACCTGTAAGCCTTACATCAGTTGTGGGCAAAATGCTGGAGTCCATCATTAAGGATGAAATAGCGGAGCACTTAGCAAATGGGGACAGGATAGGACAGAGTCAACATGGATTTACAAAGGGTAAATCGTGCTTGACTAATCTATTGGAATTTTTTGAGGGAGTAACTGGTAGAATAGATGGGGGAGAGCCAGTAGATGTGGTGTACCTGGACTTCCAAAAGGCCTTCGATAAGGTCCCACATAAAAGATTAGCATGGAAAATTGAGGCTCATGGGATAAAGGGGAAAGTTTTGGCGTGGATAGGGAACTGGCTGTCAGATAGAAAACAGAGAGTTGGAATAAACGGCTCATTTTCTGAATGGCAGGCAGTAACAAGTGGGGTACCACAGGGATCTGTCCTGGGCCCCCAGCTGTTCACAATTTACATTAATGACCTGGATCAGGGAGTCGGATGCAGCATTTCCAAATTTGCAGACGACACTAAACTAGGAGGGGGGGTGGGCTCAGAGGAAGAGACCAGGAAGCTCCAGAGCGATTTGGACAGACTGGGCGATTGGGCGGATAAATGGCAGATGCACTATAATGTGGACAAGTGCGAAGTTATCCACCTTGGGTGCAGGAACGGGAGGGCAAATTATTATTTAAATGGCAATAGATTGGGAGAGGGGGAAGTACAGAGAGACCTGGGTGTTCTTGTACACCAGTCACTGAAGGCGAGCATGCAGGTGCAACAGGCGGTCAAGAAGGCAAACGGTATGCTGGCCTTCATAGCAAAAGGGTTAGAATACAGGAACAGGGATACCTTGCTGCAGCTGTACAGGGCACTGGTGAGACCACACCTCGAGTACTGTGTACAGTTTTGGTCGCCTCATCTGAGGAAGGATGTTCTTGCCATGGAGGGGGTGCAGCGGCGATTCACCAGGCTGATACCAGGAATGGCGGGAATGACCTATGAGGAGAGACTATGTAGTTTAGGGATGTACACACTGGAGTTTAGAAGATTGAGAGGGGACCTCATAGAAGTGTATAAAATTCTGACAGGTCTAGACAGACTGGATGCAGAAGGAATGTTTCCCTTGGCGGGTGAGAACAGAACTAGAGGACATAATTTAAGGATAAGGGCTAAACCATTTAGGACAGAGATGAGGGGGAATTTCTTCACTCAGAGAGTGGTGAACCTGTGGAACTCATTGCCACAGAGGGCAGTGTACGCCAGCTCATTAAATATATTTAAGAGGGAATTAGATATATTTCTACGGGCAAAAGGGGTTAAGGGTTACGGAGAGAAGGCGGGGACGGGATACTGAATTAAAGGATCAGCCATGATCTCATCGAATGGCGGAGCAGGCACGAAGGGCCGAATGGCCTACTCCTGCTCCTATCTTCTATGTATCTATGATATGTGACATTACTCAGCAGGCACAAATGCTGAGTCACAATAAATGTACATTTTTCTATTGCAACACCTACACAAGCACACAAGGAAGCTTGTTTGGTCCATCCTTTATTATTTTAATTGATCTATGGATTTCATCAAAAATTAATGTCTTTGCTGCTGGCACCACTCTCTACAAACTCCTCGACTGAAACACACGTGGTCATCAATCGCAAAAGCAAAATACTGCAGCTGCTGGAAATCTGAAATCAAAAACAAAATGCTGGAAATACTCAGCAGGTCAGGCAGCATCTGTGGAGAGAGAAACAGATTTAACGTTTAAAGTAGATGACCTTTCATCAGAAGTGGTCATCAATCACAGCTGACTAATATAGACAGACTGGTCAGTGGAGAGCAAATGATAGCTTACCTTTGATGTCGAGAAGACTCAGTCAGTGACTCAGCTGAGGAAAATTGACCACGATGGTCCTCATCAATCTCTATTCTTAAGGTTGCAATGTTCTTCTTGGTTAGAAATATTCAGCTCCTCAGTTTTGCAGTAGTGAAGATGGTTGGCAGCAGATCAAAAATTATCAAGAAAATTTGGAGCAATTAACGAAGTTTAGAGAAAAATAATGCTATTTTTTCTATCGAAAGAAAGACACCTTTCACAACCTCAATTAAACTTTTAAAGTGAAGTCACTGATATAGGAAACACAACAGCCAATTTATGCACAGCAAGGTCCCAAAAACAGATGACCAGATAATGGCCCGTATTTTCCGATTCCCTACGGGTGTGTACGAGCTGTGTACACACCCGTAGAGACCTCGCAAGTGCCGGATTCAGGCATGCGAAGCGCCTGCACGGAAAACCGGCATTTCCGATCCTCTGCCTGCCCTGGAGAAGGGCCTTTGCGGGTGGAGAGTTCCGCTTTCTGCAGAACCTCCGCCCGCTGAAATCCCTTAAAAATCTTACGCCTGGTAAAAAAAAAAAAATTCCCTCATTTATAATTTTAAAATACATTTATAAAAGGTAAGTTTATTTTTAGCCCTGTAAAAAACACTTTTTTTTCAATAAATTAAATTTTTGTTTAAAATATTTAATTTAATGTAATTTTAACTAATTTTAAAAACGTGATTTTTTAAAAATTAATGTTTTGATGTCTTTTTGGAGTGATCTCCATTCATACTTTTGACAGGTCTAAGCTGTCAAAAGTATGAAGGGAGATTCCCTTCTCCCATTGGTTCCCCATGGCCCACGTGATCCCAGGGACGCTTGTGAACCGCATGCGCCCCTGGCATACGTGGACCCTGCGCATTTCGTCGTGGAGAGACCCAGGAGCGGAAATGGCTGGGCTTCTGGAGCCCTCTGGTAAGGGCGTAGATTTTTTCCACATCGGAGGCCTTCGCACGCAGGAAAAATCGTAGAGCAAGTTATTATCTTAATGGCAAGAAACTGGAAAGTACTGAAGTACAAAGGGATCTGGGGGTCCTGGTGCACGAAACTCAAAAGGTTAGTATGCAGGTGCAGCAAGTGATTAAGAAGGCCAATGGAATGTTGGCTTTCATTGCTTGGGGGATAGAATATAAAAATAGGGGGGTATTGCTTCAGTTGTACAAGGTATTGGTGAGACCGCACCTGGAATACTGCGTACAGTTTTGGTGTCCATACTTAAGAAAGGACATACTTGCTCTCGAGTCAGTACAAAGAAGGTTCACTCGGTTAATCCCGGGGATGAGGGGATGGACATATGAGAAGAGGTTGAGTAGATTGGGACTCCACTCATTGGCGTTCAGAAGAATGAGAGGCGATCTTATTGAAACATATAAGATTGTGAAGGGGTCGGATCGGGTGGATGCGGGGAGGATGTTCCCGATGATGGGTGAAACTAGAACTAGGGGGCATAGTCTTAGAATAAGGGGCTGCTCTTTCAAAACTGAGATGAGGAGGAACTACTTCACTCAGAGGGTGGTAGGTCCATGGAATATGCTGCCCCAAAAAGCTGTAGAAGCTACATCATTACATAAATTTAAAACAGAAATAGACAGTTTCCTAGAAGTAAAGGGAATTAAGGGTTACGGGGAGCGGGCAGGAATTTGGACATGAGTCTAGGTTCGGATCGGTCATGGCCCTGTGGGTAGCGGAGCGGGCCCAGGGGCCGTGTAGCCTGATCCTGCTCCTGTTTCGTGTGTCTAATTCTGTTAGATTCAGGAGATGGTTCTGTGACAGTGGATTGGCGGTTAGGATCAGATCAGCCATGATCTTATTGAATGGCGGAGCAGGCTCGAGGGGCCGATTGGCCTACTCCTGCTCCTATTTCTTATGTTCTTCCTTAAAATAGCAAAAATACTTTTATTGGTACTTTTAGTCCCCAGTTTATTTAGAGACAAAATTACAAGTCAAATTTTACACTTAGTGTGAGTATATTTTACACCTGTTTATAATATCAACAGGATTCTCAGTTTTTAGATGCTGCACTAGAATTTGTCCCATGAATGAAGAGGACCCAAGTAATTCACCTTTGTGTCAGTTTCCCCTCACCTTCAAATTTGAGGTAAGTGTTTGAAACTTTCTAATAAAAGTAATCTTAGAAATGTATTTGTTGCAGCACAAATTATGATCACCATTTCCTAAATGGCTCAAATGATACTCTCCCATCTTTACAGGAATTTGCCAAACTATATGGGGTTCCCCATACTAAATGAAGATGTATTATGTTTTCCATATGTTCCCCCACCCCACACGTCTGTGGCGTTTTCCCATCAACCTGGTTTTTAAAAAATGGCAAGCACCAATGTTACAAAGGTTTGCTGCAGAGTTCGCTACATAATACACATTTATGGAAAGGACTGCATTTATTGTATGTTCAGTAATAATAGTCTATATTGGCTTCCTTTACAAGCATCCCTAAATTCAATTAGCAAAACCATTTTTGTTAAATGCTTAAGTTTGAACGGTAATAGAGGTGCCATTACACTACTAGGTGTATTCTATAGGCCACCAATTAGCAGGAAGGAGCAAATTTGCAGGGAAATTACAGTGATGTGCAAGAACTATGGAGTAGTGATAATGGTGGGGGGTGGGGGCTGCAGTGGACTGCAACTATCCTAATATAAACTTGGATAGTAATAGTGTAAAGGGCAGAAAGGGGGAAGAATTTCTGACGTGTACAAGAGAACTTTTTTGATCAATACGTTTCCGGCCCAAAGAGGAAGGAAGCATTGCTGGATCTGGTTCTGGGGAATGAGATGGGTCAAGTGGAGCAAGTGTCAGTAAGAGAACATTTTGGGAACAGTGATCATAGTATCATAAGGTTTAGATTAGCTATGGAAAAGGACAGGGAGCAATCTAGAATAAAAATACTTAATTGGAGGAGGGCCAATTTCAGTGGGTTGAGAACGCATCTGGCCTGGGTAAATTGGAATCAAAGATTGGCAGGCAAAACTGTAATTGAACAATGGGCTGCCTTTAAAGAGGAGATGGTTCAGGTACAGTCGAGGTACATTCCCATGAGGGGGAAGGTAGGGCAACCAAAGCTACAGCTCCTTGGATGACGAAAGAGATAGAGATAAGATGAGGCACAAAAAGGGGGCATATGACAGATGTCAGGTTGAGAATACAAGTGAGAACCAGACTGAATACAGAAAGTTCAGAGGGAAGTGAAAAAAATAAATAAGGGGGGCAAAGAGAGAGTAGGAGAATAGACTGACATCCAAAAGTCTTCTATAGGCATATAAATAGTGAACGGGTAGTAAGAGGAGGGGTGGGGCTGATTTGGGACCAAAAAGGAGACCTATGCATGGAGGAAGAGGGCATGGCTGAGGTGCTAAATGTGTACTTTGCATCTGTCTTTACCAAGGAAGAAGATGCTGCCAAAGCCATAGTGAAAGAGAAGGTAGTTGAAATACTGGATGGGATAAAAATTGATATGGAGGAGGTACTAGAAAGGCTGGCTGTACTTAAAATAGATAAGTTACTAGGACCGGATGGGATGCATCCGAGAATGCTGAGGGAGGTAAGGGTGGAAATTACGGAGGTACTGGTCATAACCTTCCAATCCTCCTTAGATACGCAAGTGGTGCCAGAGGACTGGAGAATTGCAAATGTTACACCCTTGTTCAAAAAATGGTGTAATGATAAACCAAGCAACTACAGACCAGTCAGTTTAACCTTGGTGGTGGGAAAGCTTTTAGAAATGATAATCTGGGACAAAATTAACAGTCACTTGGACATGTGTGGATTAATTAAGGAAAGCCAACAAGGATTTGGCAAAGGCAAACCATGTTTAACTAACTTGATTGAGTTTTTTGATGAGGTAACAGAGAGGGTTGATGAGGGCAATGTGGTTGATGTGATGTACGTGGATTTCCAAAAGGCATTTGATAAAGTGCCACATAATAGGTTTGCTAATAAAGTTGAAGCCTGTGGAATAAAAGGGACAGTAGCAGAATGGATACAAAATTGGCTAAGTGACAGGAAACAGAGAGTAGTGGTGAACGGTTGTTTTTCTGGTGGAAGGTTTACAATGGTGTTCCCCAGGGTTTGGTACGAGGACCACTGCTTTTCTTGCTATATATTAATGACTTGGATTTGGGTGTACAGGGCACAATTTCAAAATCTGCAGATGACACAAAACTTGGAAGTATAGTGAACAGTTAGGAGGATAGGGATAGACTTCAAGAGGACATAGACAGGCTGGTGGAATGGGCAGAAACGTGGCAGATGAAATTTAACGCAGGAAAGTGTGAAGTGATACATTTTGGTAAGAAGAATGAGGAGAGACAATATAAACTAAAGGGTACAATTCTAAAGGGGATGCATGAACAGAGAGACCTGGGGGTATATGTGCACAAATCATTGAAGGTGGCAGGGCAGGATGAGAAAGCAGTTAAAAAAGCATACCGTATCCTGGGCTTCATAAATAGAAGCTACAGGGGCCATTTTCCCACTGGAGGCGAGATGGAGGCGGGTTTCAGTTTGGGTGGGTTTGAAACTCGCCTCCACTGAGAGGTTTCAAAAATGTGCGATTTTCCCATGATTGGCCACTTGATTTTAGGGGTGTGGGATGCCCTTGCTCAATTAGTGTTTTGGGACTGAAACTCGCCTCTGTTGACGGCACTTTTCCAGTCTGATTTTATGGCTTCTTGCTCCCTTGGCTCATTCCACAGCATTTCTGCATCTCCTGCACCATTTCCAACATCTTTTGAGAAACCACTATGTCCAATTCCAAGGCAAGGGCCTACCTGAGGCTCTCGGATGAGGCGCTGCAAATGTTGTTGGAGGGGGTGACAGCTAGCATGGAGGTGCTCTTCCACTCATCTCGGAGAAACCAAGGCTGTGTGGTACAGCTGGCAAGGGATATAACCTCCAAATCTGTGTGCAGATTGGGAGACTGTTTCTGTGTATTGATGAAATGCCATCCCTGTTGGAAAGCATTAAAATGATTTGAAGCCAAAATGTTGGCATTATGCCATCTGTTCTTTCGCCTTAGGCAGCTCCACATTGCAGGCAATGCCACACTTGTGTTGTCAGGTTGGTGGCCTGATTGAAAGGAGGCCAGAGAGTCATGTCCATTGTCAATGATGTCCTAGGATGGAGCAAAGGACATGTGCCAACTTGGGCAACCTATGCAAATCTGGCCATGCTAAATTCATCCCTTGCATCCTGGGCACTGACCTCCTCCTCCAGATCCTCCTCCTCTTCCTCCTCATCCCATGCTGCTTGTAGATGCCTCCTTTGGGGAAGTGCTCATTGCAAGCGGGTAGAGGGTCTTACAAGGAGGTCCCACAGTTGATTGATTCAAGCTGCAGCACCTCCGACTTCGGAAGGCTTTCTAAAAGTGCTCAGAGACCTTTTAAAGCCAAGGTCTGGCACCTGCAAGTAATCCTTGCTGCAATAAACGATGTCTTGTTAGACGTGTAGCAGTGAGGAGGCCACCCACGAGTCAACCCGCCAGGTTTACCTGGCGCGGTTTAGGAGGTGCGTGGATCACACCGAAAAGCTGGAAAAATCATGAGGGCCTCTCAAAATAGGCTTAGAGAGGCCCTTAACAAGCACTTAAGAATGTTAAATAGCACAATGGCCAGCTGGAGGCGGGAGCGTTTCCCGACCTCCAAAACCGGCACCAGCAAAATCCCACGGAGGTGGGTTCCAAACCCAACCTCTTTGAATCTGATTTTCCCGCCTTTCCCGCCTCCAAACCCGCCTCCTCCGACGTCAGAAAATCGCCCCCATAGAGTACAAAAGCAAGGAAGTTATGATGAACCTTTATAAACCACTGGTTCGACCTCAACTGGAGTATTGTGTCCAATTCTGGGCACCGCACTTTAGGAAGGATATGAAGGCCTCAGAGAGGGTGCAGAGAAGATTCACAAGAATGGTTCTAGGGATGAGGAGCTTCAGTTACATGAATAGACTGGAGAAGCTGGGGTTGTTCTCCTTCGAGCAGAGAAGGTTGAGAGGAGATTTGATAGAGGCATTCAAAGTCATGATGGGTCTAGACAGAGTAGATAGAGAGAAACTGTTCCCATTGGCAGAAGGATCGAGAACCAGAGGACACCGATTTAAGAACCAAAGGCGACATGAGGAAAACCTTTTTACATAGTGAGTGGTTAGGATCTGGAATGCACTGCCTGAAAGGGTGGTGGAGGCAGATTCAATCGTGGCTTTCAAAAGGGATTTGGATAAGTACCTGAAGGAAAGAAATTTGCAGGGCTACGAGAAAAAGGTGGGGGAGTGGGACTAGCTGAAGTGCTCTTGCAGAGAGCCGGCTTGGGCTCGATGGGCAGAATGGCCTCCTTCCATTCTATGATTTTGTTTGTGATTATTTTTCAATGTGTTCTCCTTCTCCCCAATTCAAACTTGCAGCCTATACGAGTTTACTGCCATCAATACACAATCCAAATTGACGTCCTGGAGCAGAATAGAAACATAGAAGATAGGAGCAGGAGTAGGCCATTCGGCCCCTCGAGCCTGCTCCACCATTCAATGAGATCATGGCTGATCATCCAAATTCCGTACCCTGTCCCTGCCTTCTCCCCATATCCCTTGATCCCTTTAGCCTTAAGAAATATATCCAACTCCTTCTTGAATATATTTAATGAACTGGCCTCCACCACCCTCTGTGGCAGAGAATTCCATAGGTTCACCACTCTCTGGATGAAGAAATTCCTCCTCATCTCAGTCCTAAATGACTTACTCCTTATCCTTAGACTATGACCCCTGGTTCTGGACTCCCCGGCCATCGGAAACATCCTTCCTGCACCTAGTCTGTCCAGGCCTGACAGAATTTTATAGGTTTCGATGAGATCCCCTCTCAATCTTCTAAACTCCAGTGAGTATAAGCCCAATCGACACAATCTCTCCTCGTACGTCATTCCTGCCATCCCAGGTATCAGACTGGTGAATCTTCGCTGCACTCCTTCCATGGCAAGAACGTCCTTCCTCAGATCACATATCACATCATATCACATATCATATCACATAAGGGAGAATGTCATACAAAACGTCTACTCCAAGGTTGCTTCTCACCAAGAGTTAGGGGGAAAAATTCAGTTGTTTGCGCCTCGCATTAGCACCTTAAGAGGGCGCCAATTGGGGCGCAAAGCAACTAGAGGCCGGGCGCGGCAATGTTTGTGCCGTTTGCGAAATTAACCAGACATTTTGCGGCGGCGCTAAACACTTCCACCACGATTTCCTGCGCCGGCAGATTATGACGTCATTCAAGTGCGCAATGCCCCGTTAGCACCCCGGACCGGATATTGAGTGGCGCCCCCTGCCTTACTACCTGCCACTAGCAACGACAGGTTGAGGGGAGCGTTACGTTGTCAGAAAGGGATTAGGGGAACGCTATTTAAAGGTGACCGCTTCCTGCCTTTTTTTGTCGGTGACATTTTTGCACCACGCAGTCAGAGAGAGAGACTTCTGGAGAGATTCAATGCTGTGTGAAGGAGTTTTGAGTACTGAGCAGCACTTTGCAGGTTTATTTTGATTTGCCCTTCCTTGCTTCACCAGCACTCTGAGGTAGCGCCTCACTCCTCGGCCTTTGCGCCTTAAGACAGGTGTGAAGCGCCTGATTTAGCGCTCCAATCACCTCCAGGGGCGATAAAAGCCAAGTTTTCTCTCGGAGGCGATAATTAGCGCCAGGCGCTGAACTTTGCGCACGGCCCATAACGGCGCCCCAAATGGGGCGATACCAAATTTTTCCCCCTTAGTGTTTTAAGCTTTCTGGTCCCCTCCTAACAGTTTTCCGGTGCATCTGTCATGGACAAGGCTGGAAAAGTGCTTGAGGACATCCCCCATTACATTCCTCTCTTCGCTCCTCCCTCACTTCCAGTGGGGTAGCCTAGAGTACTAAATGCATCTGCCCATATCTGGACGAGCGCATGCAAATCAGATTTAAATGAGAGAAACATGAATCCTGCTGTTGTTCTTTAACCTGTCATTTGTCCTGTTTGAGCGTTGGACGTCAGGACTGTCTGCTCAGCTCTGCCATCCAGCATTCAAAGGTAGGTGGAGGGGTAACCTCCTCCAGTCCTACAACCCTCTGAGAACTCTGTGTTCCTCCAATTCTGGCCATTTGTGCATCCCAGACTTCCTTCACCCCACAGTGCCTTTAGCAGTCTTGGCCCTAAGCTCTGCGATTCCATCCCTAACCCTCTCTACCTCTCCACCTCTCTCTCCTCCTTTACAATGCTTCTTAAAACCTACCTCTTCAACCGAGCCCTGTACAGGCCCCCAGGGCAGCAGCAAAATAATTCCAAAAATAGTTTTTCAATTCCTGGACAGCTTGGAGGCTGCCTCCTTCTTTCCGTTGTGTCAGGCCCCCGAGCCCTGCGGTACAGGTTTAGCACGACGCGCTAAGCAGAGGCCAAGAAGCCCACCTTTTGCAAGCTGATGATCCCCAGGGCCAGAAAGTCGCAAGTCCCACCCCACCAGAGATGCTCCCCAAAAGAAACACTTGGCCATAAAGTGTAAAATATTGGGCCAACATTTGCGATCAGAGGCTTCCCCGCGGGCGGATGCCACCGGCTGCAAAAAATCTACGAATGTACCTGGTGGCCTGGGAGATACGGAGGTTTGTGATCCTGGGCCTCTCCAGGTCCGCGTGGGCAGAGCCCCACATATCCATGGGGCACCTGCGGTTCGTAGGCGCCCCTGGGATCACATGGGCCAGCCCATCCAATAAAAGAAGGGAATCCCCATTCATGCTTATGCGAGTTCCGTACATGCTTTTACCATGCGTAAGAATTTGACACGCATTCAGCAGGCGGAAGTTGTGCAAATAGCACAACTCTCCACCCGCAGAGGCTCTTTTCCTGGGGATGTGGAGGATCTGTTAAGAGAATTCTTGACATCGCAAGTGCCGGGTTTTTGCACATGTGGTTTGCATGCCTAAACCCGGAACGTGCGCGGCCTCTATGGGTGTGTACACACCCGTACGGGTCGCAAAATATGGTCCATTGTATAACAAGGGGTACCTTATAAAAGGATATGGGAAACGGGGCAGGAAAATGGAATTAGTGTAGACAGGTCTAGTTGGAGAACTAACATTGCACAGGGCTATGGACTCCTCCTCTGCTGGAAATCCTGTGATCATAGCTTATGAGAGTAAACTAGCAAGAAATATAAAAACTGACAGTAAGAGCTTCTACAAGTATATAAAAAGGAAGAGAGTAGCTAAAATAAATGTTGGTCCCTTAGAGGACAAGACTGGGGAAATAATAATGGGAAATAAGGAAATTGCAGAGGCATTGAACATGTATTTTGTATCTGTCTTTACAGTAGAGGACACTAAAAACATCCCAGTAATAGTAGAAAATCAAGGGTCAAAAGGGAGGGAGGAACTTAAAACAATAACTATCACTAGAGAAAAAGTGCTAGGCAAACTTATGGGTCTAAAGGCTGACAAGTCCCCTGGACCTGATGACCTGCATCCTAGGGTCTTAAAAGAAGTGACAGTTTCTCCATCTCTGCCGCATCTGCTCTGACGATGCCACCTTCCATACCAGTGCTTCTGACATGTCTTCCTTTTTCCTCAACCGAGGATTCCCCTCCAAAGTGGTTGACACGGCCCTTGACTGTGTCCATTCTATCTCCCGCACTTCTGCCCTCACCCCTGCCCCTCCCTCCTGGAACCACGACAGAGTTCCCCTTGTCCTCACCTTTCACCCCACCAGCCTCCACATTCAACAGATCATCCTTCGCCATTTCCGCCACCTCCAGCGTGATCCCACCACCAAATGCATCTTCCCCTCACCTCCCCTTTCAGCATTCCATAGAGACCGCTCCCTCTGCGATACCCTTGTCCACTCCGCTATCACCCCTTCCCCTTCGCCCGGCATCTTCCCGTGCTAGCGCAGGAGATGCAACACATGCCCTTATACCTCCCCCCTCCCACTTTCCAGGGCCCCAAACACCCCTTCCAGGTGAAAGAGTGATTTACTTGTACTTCTCGATGTGGTCTCCTCTACATTCGGGAAACCAAACGCAGATTGGGTGACCGCTTTGCGGAACACCTCTGTTCAGTCTGTAAGGGTGACCCCGAGCTTCCGGTCGCCTGTCATTTTAATTCACCACTCCACTCCCACTCAGACCTCACCGTCCTCAGCCTCTTGCATTGTTCCACGGAAGCTCAGCGTAAGCTCGAGGAACAACACCTCATCTTTCGATTAGGCACTTTACAGCCTTCCGGACTCAACATAGAGTTCAACAATTTCAGATCATAACCTCGGCCCCTATCATATATATATTTATATTTTTTATCCACGCTTTTTGTCTGTCTTTTTTTCTTCTCTCCCACATGGCAGCTGTCTTTCATTCTGCCAGCGCAATTCACACTTCATCTAGAGCCATCCTTTGTTTCTTAACCTGTTCCATTACCAGCTCCTTTTGCCTTGAATATCTCTTAATCTCTTCCGCCTTCCATCCTATTACAGACCTTTCCCTTTGTTCTTTCATCCCCTCCTCCCTTTCCCAGCCTCGACTCTTGCTTAAAAATCTGTTCCATTTCCTGCTTTTTTCCGGTTCTGATGAAAGGTCATCGGCCTGAAACGCTAACTCTGTTTCTCTCTTCACAGATGCTGCCTGACCTGCTGAGTTTCTCCAGCATTTTCTGTTTTTATAGCAGCAAACTATAGGCCAGTTAGCCTAACATCTGTCATTGGCAAAATGCTCAAATCCATTCTTAAGGAAGTAGTAGCAGGGCATTTAGAAAATCATAATACAATCAAACAGAGTCAACATGGTTTTATGAAAGGGGAATCGTGTTTGACAAATCTATTCGAGTTCTTTGAGGAGGTAACGAGCAGGGTGGATAAAGGGGAACCAGTAGATGTAGTGTATTTGGATTTCCAAAAGGCATTCAATAAGGTGCCACCTAAAAGGTTACTGCATAAGATAAGAGCTCATGGTGTTGGGGGTAATATAGTAGATTGAATAGAGGATTGGCTAACTAACAGAAAACAAAGAGTCGGGATAAATGGGTCATTTTCAGAATGGCAATCTGTAACTAGTGGGGTGTCTCAGGGATCAGTGCTGGGGCCTCAACTATTTTCAATCTATATTAATGACTTGGATGAAGGAAGTGAGTGTATTGTAGCCAAATTTGCAGACAGTACAAAGATAGGTGGGAAAGCAAGTTGTGAGGAAGACATAAAAAGTCTGCAAAGGGATATAGATAGGTTAAGTGAGTGGGCAAGAGTTTGGCAGATGGAGTATAATGTGGGAAAATGTGAAGTTTCCCACTTTGGTAGGAAAAATAGAAAATAAAATGATTTAAATGGAGAAAGACTACAGAATGCTGCGGTACAGCGGGATTTGGGTGTCCTCATACATGAAACACAAAAAATTAACATGCAGGTGCAGCAAGTAATTAAGAAGGCAAATGGAATGCTGGCCTTTTTCAAGGGGGACAGAGTATAAAAGTAGGGAAGTCTTGCTACAATTGTATAGGGTGCTGGTGAGACCACACCTAGAGTACTGTGTACAGTTTTGATCCCCTTATTTAAAGAGGGATATACTTGCATTGGAGGCAGTTCAGAGAAGGTTCACTAGGTTGATTCTTGGGATGGAAGGGTTGTCTTATGAGGAAAGGTTGACCAGGTTGGGCCTATACTCATTGGAGTTTAGAAGAATGAGAGGTGATCTTATTGAAACATATAAGATTCTGAGGGGGTTGGACAGGGCAGATACTGAGAGGTTGTTTCCCCTCGTGGAGGAATCTAGAACGAGGGGGCATAGTATCAGAATAAGGGGTCACCCATTTAAGACGGAGATGAGGAGGAATTTCTTCTATGAAAACAGATTGTAAAAGCTTCTATAGGTATGTGAAATGGAAAAGACTGGCAAAAGTAAATGTAGGTCCTTTACAGTCAGAAACGGGAGAATTTATAATGGGGAATGAGGAAATGGCAGAGAAATTAAATAAATACTATGGGCTGGATTTTGCTACGGGGGCGGGTTGGAGGTGGGAAACCCACATTCGGGCTTGTTGTCCCGCCTCCATGGAGATGTGGCCAACCCACTGGATTTTCCTCTGATTGACCTTGTGCCCTGTGGGCTCAGCAGGCCAATTAAGGGCCACCCGGCAACAGGTGACGTCAGAGATTGACATTTCATCTGTCAAAAGCTTTTGGCAGATGAAATATCAGTGTTTAACAGCTGTTTGAAGCTGTCAAGCACTGAAAAACTGCTAATTCAGCCTCAGTCCTTTCTCAGGATAACTTTAAAATGATTTTGCTGTAGAAACAAAGAAGCTGATTTTTTTTTTTAAATCGGAGCTTCTGTGGTTCTTGCAGCCGACTCCCGACACCGGAATGCAGGACTCCTGTAAAGGTAAGTAAAAGTAAGTTAAACTTATTTAAACACTTGCAAAACACTTACCTTTGCACTCCTGAACCCCTCACTCACCTGAACACTGGGCATCTCGACCCCTCCAAGACCTCAGACCCACGTCCCGCCTCTCAAACTTTTCGTGGTTTGGAGCTGTCGGGAAGCCCACAAACCTGCAATAAAAATCGCGAATAGGCAAAAAACTACCTGTTAACAGGCAGTTTAATTGCCTTTAATCCCTTCCCGCCTCTGGGAGTCGGGTTCCAGCACTTGTCGGAACCCGACTCCTGTGAAATTGACATGGAGGCGGGTTGGAGGCAGGATGGGGTCAGGACCCCCGGATCTCCGATTTTTATCGCCCGCACGCCTCCAACCTGACTCCAGGGGCTTAGGAAAATCCAGCCCTTTGTTTCTGTCTTCACGGAGGAAGACACAAAAAACCTCCCAGAAATACGAGAAAACCAAGGGCGTGATGAGAATGAGGAACTTAAAGAAATTATTATTCGTAAGAAAACAGTACTAGCAAAATTAATGGGAGTAAAAGTCGATAAATCCCAAGGACCGGATGACCTACATCCTAGGGTTTTGAAAGAGGTGGCCATTGGGATAGTGGACGCATTAGTTGTCATCTTCCAAAATTCTATAGATTCTGGAACGGTTCCTGCAGATTGGTGGATAGCAAATGTAACCCCGCTATTTAAGAAAGGAGGGAGAGAGAAAACAGGGAACTACAGACCTGTTAGCCTCACATAAGTAGTTGGGAAAATGCTGGAATCTATTATAAAGGATGCAATAACTGGGCACTTACTATTAATTTCTAAGATTGGGCAGAGTCAACATGGATTTATGAAAGGGAAATCCTGTTTGACAAACCTATTGGAGTTCTTTGCAGATGTAACTAGCAGAGTAGACAAAGGGGAACCAGTAGATCTGGTGTATCTGGATTTTCAGAAGGCCTTTGATAAGGTCCCACACAAGAGGTTGGTGAACAAAATTAGGGCACATGGAATTGGGGGTAATATACTAGCATGGATTGAGAATTGGTTAACAGACAGAAAACAAAGAGTAGGGATAAACGGGTCTTTTTCAGGATGGCAGGCTGTGACTAGTGGGGTACCGCAAGAATCAGAGCTTGGGCCCCAGCTATTCACAATCTATATCAATGATTTGGATGAGGGGACTAAATGTAACATTTCCAAATTTGCTGCTGATACAAAGCTAGGTGGCAGTGTCAGTTATGAAGAGGATGTGAAGAGGCTTCAAGGGGATCTCGACAGGCTCAGAGAGTGGCCAAGAACATGGCAGTTGGAATATAATGTGGATAAATGTGAAGTTATCCACTTTGGTAGAAAAAACAGAAAGGCAGAGTATTTCCTAAATGGTGAAAGATTGGGGAATGCAGATGCTCAAAGGGACCTGGGTGTCCTTGTACATGAGTCACTGAAAGTGAATGTGCAGGTGCAGCAAGCCATTAGGAAGGCAAATGGTATGCTGGCCTTCATTACAAGAGGATTTGAGTACAGGAGTAAAGAAGTCTTACTCCAATTATATAGGGCCTTCGTGAGACCACACCTGGAGTACTGTGGACAATGTTGGTCTCCTTACCTAAGGAAGGATATACTTGCCATAGAGGGAGTGCAACGAAGGTTCACGAGATTGATTCCTGGGATGGCGGGACTGTCGTATGAGAAGAGACTGAGTAAACTAGGCCTGTATTCTCTTGAATTCAGAAGAATGAGAGGGGATCTCATTGAAGCATACAAAATTATTACAGGGCTTGATAGGATGGATGCTGGGAGAATGTTTCCCTTGGCTGGGGAGTCTCGAACCAGGGGCCACAGCCTCAAGATAAAGGGTAGGCTATTCAGGACTGAGACGAGAAGAAATTTCTTCACACCGAGGGTGGTGAATCTTTGGAATTATCTACCCCAGAAGGCTGTGGAGGCTCAGTCATTGGGTATATTCAAAACAGAAGTCGATAGATTTCTGACTAGTAAGGGCATCAAGGGATATGGCGATAGGGCTGGTGAATGGAGTTGAGGCAGAAGATGGACTCATTGAATGGCGGAGCAGGCTCGAAGGGCCGAATGGCCTACTCCTGCTCCTATTTCTTATGTTCTCTCAGAGGGTCGTGAATCTTTGGAATTATTTACCCCAGAGAGCTGGGGAAGCTGAGTCATTGAATATATTCAAGGCTGAGATAGACAGATTTTTGAGCAACAGGGGAGTCAAGGGTTATGAGGAGTGGGCAGGAAAGTGGAGTTGAGGTCAAAATCGGATCAGCCATGATCTCTTTAAATGGGGAGCAGGCTCGAGGGGCCGAATGGCCTACTCCTGCTCCTGTTCCTATTTCTTATGTTCTTATGTTCTTATCAGAGGCGGGAGCACTATTAGATATCAAGTAAATATTTTGTTACAAATAAGTTATGAATTGAAGGTGAACTTGTTAAATGGATGTTTGGAAGAATTAACGCCATTTCAGAGTGCTGAATGACAACTCCGGTTGCGTTTTGCATGGGATGGTTTCCCTGGTTCTTTCAGACAGTTGTTGATAAACTTTCCTGCATTGCTGCTCACAACTCGAACTATGAGCCGGTGCAGCCAGAGAGAACGCCGAGTGGGATTCATGAGCCTGGGGCTGAGACATATCCATTCAGATCATTTTAACATATTTGTGTGTTAGTTCTGATGGTAACGGAACATCAAAGCAAACTGGAAGCAAACAATTCCACCAGCTAAGATTCGTGTTGCACTGCGATCGGAAGCCTATTTCCGATTGTCTAATCTTTAGAGAGCTGATCCATTGTAATATGAGTTGGCTTTTATGAAGGCGAGCTCGATTTTTTAATTCATTCCTATATTTACTTCAAAGACCTGCTTTGGTGCGATTTCAACCGTAATGTTTTGCAGTGTTGCCGGACGCCGGGTTGAACTGTCCCTGGTCCTGAATGTGACCTTTCATACACAGACACTTACCTGAAGAAGTTAGTTCTTCAATTAATGTTTAAAGAATGTTTCGCCAGACCGATTAGGTTTAGACGAGTCTGTGTCCAGATTTCCAATCGTATATTCCATATTAGGACTTGAGACGCGCGATTTCTCAAACAATGCTCCCATTGATTTGTGATAGCGATTCGAGGTATTTTTTTTTATCCAATCGCAGAGTTACCAAATGATTCTTTAAGCAGGAAAATCAAATTACTTTTATCACCCAGGGTACATTTTGTTTGTGAGAATGAACAGTCGGCACACACATGAATAAATTCTATATGTCAGTAACAGGTGTTTAAATTAAATAGCACAAGGTCATATAGGGACGGCAGTGCAGGCGGTGTGCCGCAACTGCAGCATGGGGGAGTTTGTGGAGAGCATCGCGATCCTGGACAACCACGTTTGCAGTAAGTGCCTGCATCCTGAGGAACTTCAGCTCAGAGTTTTTGAGCTGGAGACTGATGTGCAGACATTGCGGGGCATCAGGGGAGGGGAGAGTTACCTGGACACTTTGACCCAGGAGGCAGTCACACCCCTTAGGTTAGGTAGTGGTACAGTTCTGGTTAGTGGTCAGGGACAGGAGGGTGTGACTACAACTCAGGCAAGTAAGGTGCAGTGCTGGAGGAGGTGCGGCATTTGTCCTTATCCAACAGGTATGAGGTTCTTGCGGCCCGTGTGGATGAGGGAAAAGCCTACAGGATGGATGAGCAGGCTGACCATGGCACCATGGTGCAGGAGGCCATTCGAGTGGGGGGAGTGAAAGGGATTGTAGTTGTGGTAGGGGACAGTATAGTCAGAGAGATAGATACTGTTCTCTGCAACCATCACCGCAACTTCCGAAGGTTGTGTTGCCTGCCCGGTGCCAGGGTTAAATACATTACCCGACAGCTGGAGAAGAACTTGGAGTGGGAGGGGGAGGATCCAGTTGTCATGGTCCATGTAGGAACCAACAACATAGGTAGAACTAGGAATGAAATTCAGGAAAGAGTAAATTTAAAAGCAGCGAGAGAAATGTCAAGGCTCCAGAGCAGAGCAGAGTTTTGGGTAAAAATAAGCAGAGTGGGTCAGGAAGGGACAGAGAGAGTAACAAAGGTAATCGGGCATTAGTGACTAAGGTGACATCAGGGGAAAATAGTAAAAGGTCAAAGCTAAAGGCACTATATCTGAATGCGTGAAGCTTTCGCAAAAAAAATAGATGAATTAATAGCACAGATAGAAATTAATAGGTTTGACCTAATAGCCATTACGGGGACGTGGTTGCAAAGTGACCAAGTGCGGGAACTAAATATTCCAGGATACTTAACTTTTAGAAGAGATAGGCAAAATGGAAAAGGAGGAGGGGTAGTCCTGATAATAAAGGATGGGATAAAGACAGTAGAGAGAAAGGATCTTAGCTCTGAAAATCAAGAAGTAGAATCAATTTGGGTGGAGCTAAGAAACAACAAGGGGCAGAAAACATTGGTGGGCGTTGTTTATAGGCCCCAAACTGTAGTTTTAATGTAGGGCAGAGTATAAATCAGGAAATTAGAGGCGCATGTAACAAGGGTAATAAAGTATATCATGGGGGACTTTAATCTACATATAAACTGGGCAAACCAAATTTGCAGTCATAGTGTGGAGGATGAGTTCATGGAATGTATGCAAGATAGTTTTCTAGATCAGTATGTTGAGGAACCAACTAGAGAACAGGCTATTTTAGATCTAATATTGTGCAATGAGAAAGGGTTAATTAATAACCTTGCAGTAAAGGGGCCTTTAGGGAAGAGTGACCATAATATGATGGAATTTTATATTAAGTTCGAAATCGATTTAATTAAATCCAAAACTAGGGTCTTAAATCTAAACAAAGCAAACTACATAGGTATGAGGGGCGAGTTGGCTAAGGTAGATTGGGAAACTACATTAAAAGACATGATGGTAGACAAGCAATGGTGAGCATTTAAAGAATTAATACAAAATTTACAACAAATATACATTCCTTTAAGGCACAAAAACCCCACAGGAAAAGTGGTCCAACCGTGGCCAACGAGAAGTTAAAGATAGTATTAGATCAAAGGAAGAGGCTTATAATGTTGCCAAAAAGAGCAATAAGCCTGAGGATTGGGAGAATTTTAGAATTCAGCAAAGGAGGACCAAGAAATTGATAAAGGGAAAATAGAACATGAGAGTAAACAAGCGAGAGACATAAAAACAGACTGTAAAAGCTTCTATAGGTATGTAAAAAGGTAAAGATTAGTGAAAGTAAATGTGGGTCCCTTACCAGCTCAGACAAGAGAAATTATAATGGGGAATAAGGAAATGGCAGAGAAATTAAACAAATACTTTGTGTCTGCCTTCATGGAAGAAGACACAAAGAACTTCCTGGAAATAGTGGAGAACCAAGGGTCTAGTGAAAATGAGGAACTGAAAGAAATTAGTATTAGTAAAAAAAATAGTACTGGAGAAATGAATGGGACTGAAAGCCAATAAATCCCCTGGACCTGATGGCCTACATCCTAGGGTTTTGAAAGAGGTGGCTGTAGAGATAGTGGATGCATTGGTTGTCATCTTCCAAAATTCCATAGATTCTAGAATGGTTCTTGCGGATTGGAAGGCAGCAAATGTAACCCCACTATTTAACAAGGAAGGAGAGAGAAAACAGGAAACTACAGATTGTTATGAATCTTATGACCCATGAAGAAAGACTCATGAAATAACACTGGACGGCCAGCTGGTGGCACCGTCCAAGGAGTATAAATACTCGGGCGTGGGCCCAGCTTGCCCAGGACATTTTGTAAACAGGAACTAGTGAAAGATAACTAGACCTCCATGTTTGAAACAAGTTGATTAAAGTCTTGCTTTATACTCAAACCAAGTGTGTTGTGATTTTTATTACATCACAGACCAGTTAGCCTGACATCAGTAGTAGGGAAAATGCTAGAATCTATTATTAAGAACGTGGTAACAGGGCACTTAGAAAAAAATAATAGGATCGGGCAGAGTCAACATGGATTTATGAAAGGGAAATCATGTTTGACAAATCTTAGAGTTTTTTGAGGTTGTAACTAGCAGAATAGATAAGGAGGAACCAGTGAATTTGGTGTATTTGGATTTTCAGAAGGCATTCGATAAGGTGCCACACAAGAGGTTATTAAACAAAATTAGGGCTCATGGGATTGGGGGTAATATACTAGCATGGATTAATATTTGGTTAACGGACTATCAACATCCTGGGGGTTACCATTGATCAGAAACTGAACTGGACCAGCCATATAAATACTGTGGCTACAAGAGCAGGCCAGAGGCTGGGAATTCTGCAGCGAGTGTCTCACCTCCTGACTCCCCAAAGCCTTTCCACCACCTACAAGGCACAAGTCAGGAGTGTGATGGAATACTCTCCACTTGCCTGGATGAGTGCAGCTCCAACAACACTCAAGAAGCTCGACACCATTCAGGATAAAGCAGCCCGCTTGATTGGCACTCCATCCACCACCTTCAACATTCACTCCCTCCATCACTGGCGCACTGTGGCTGCAGTGTGTACCATCTACAAGATGCACTGCAGCAACTTGCCAAAACTCCTTCAACAGCACCTTCCAAACCCGCGACCTCTACCACTTAGAAGGACAAGGGCAGCAGACGCATGGGAACATCACCACCTACAAGTTCCCCTCCAAGCCACACACCATCCTGACTTGGACCTGTACCGCCGTTCCTTCACTGTCGCTGGGCCAAAATCCTGGAACTCCCTTCCTAACAGCATTGTGGGTGTACCTACACCATATGGACTGCAGCGGTTCAAGAAGGCGGCTCACCACCATCTTCTCAAGGGCAATTAGGGATGGGCACTAAATGCAGGCCTAGCCAGCCAGCGACGCCCACAACCCATCAATGAATTTTTAAAAATGGGTCATTTTCGGGTTGGCAGGCTCTAACTAGTGGTGTACCACAAGGATCAGTGCTTGAGCCTCAACAAATATACATCCCTTTAAGGCACAAAATCTGTATCACAATCTATATCAATGATTTGGATGAGGGGACCAAATGTAATATAAAGTTTGCTGATGATACAAAGCTGGATGGGAATGTAAGTTGTGAGGATGATGTAAAGAGGCCTCAAGGGGATATAGACAGGCTAAGTGAATGGGCAAGAACATGGCAAATAGAATATAATGTGGAGAAATGTAAAGTTATCCACTTTGGTAGGAAAAATAGAAAAACAGTATTTTTTAAATGGAGAGAGATTGGGTAATGTTGGTGTTCAGAGGGACCTGGGTGTCCTTGTACACGAATCACTGAAAGTTAACATGCAGGTACAGCAAGCAATTAGGAAAGCAAATGGTATGTTGGCCTTTATTACAAGAGGATTTGAGTATGAGTAAAGACGTCTTACTGCAATTAAATAGGGCCCTGGTGAGACCACACCTGGAGTATTGTGTACAGTTTTGGTCTCCTTACCTAAGGAAGGATATACTTGCCATAGAGGGAGTGCAATGAAGTTTCACCAGGCTGGTTGCTGGGATGGGGGGGATTGTCCTATGAGGACAGATTGAGTAGACTAGGCCTATATTCTCTAGAGTTTAGAAGAATGAGAGGTGATCTCATTGAAACATACAACATTTTTACAGGGCTTGACAGGAAAGATGCAGGGAGGATATTTCCCCTGGCTGGGAAGCCTAGAACCAGGGGTCACAGTCTCAGAATAAGGGGTCGGCTATTTAGGACTGAGATGAGGAGAAATTTCTTCACTCAGAGGGTGGTGAATCTTTGGAGTTCTCTACCCCAGAGGGCTGTGGAGGCTCAGTCATTGAGTATATTCAACAACAAGAACAACAACTTGTATTTATATAGCGCCTTTAATGTAGTAAAACATCCCAAGGCACTACACAGAATATTGTAAGACAACAAATTTGACACCGATCCACATAAGGATAAATTAGGGCAGGTGACCAAAAGCTTGGTCAAAGAGGTAGGTTTTAAGGAACATCTTAAAGGAGGCAGAGAGGTTTAGGGCCTAGGCAACAGAAGGCACGACCACCAAAGGTTGAGCGATTATAATCAGGGATGCTCAAGAAGGCAGAATTAGAGGAGCACAGGTATCTTGGGGGGGGGGGTGGTTGTGGGGCTGAAGGAGATTATATTCAAGACAGAGATTGATAGATTTTTGGATATTAAAGGAATCAAGGGATTTGGGGATAGTGCAGGAAAGTGGAGTTGAGGTAGAAGATTAGCCATGATCTTATTGAATGGCCTACTCCTGCTCCTATTTCTTATGTTCTTATGTGTTACCTCGGTGCTCCACTGCCTTAAAATCCCATTCTGCTCTTGATGTAAAACAAATGACTGACAGAGAATTAACATTTTATTCAAGATTAGGAAGAACTGAAAAATAAGAGGGGTGTGGAACTTTGGTGTCAGTATGCTGACCACGTTTTATAAGTAATTGTTGTGTTGAACAAGCAAAATAGCAAGGACACAGCGTTTACAAATAATAGGTACAGCGGATTATCATTGAAGTAGTTATCCACCAAATATAAGGGAAATAACTTAGCCAGTCCATCGGCTTTTCTAGCCGGTCCAAACTATCTTAAATGCATTGCTTAGAGGCACTTACTACATGATGTGAACTTTTCTGCACAGCTCCTGGATGATTAACCAAGACCTAACTGGTAAAATAGATAGTAACTGGTAAAATAGATAAGGGAGAACCAGTGGATGTGGTGTATTTGGACTTTCAGAAGGCTTTCGATAAGGTCCCGCATAAGAGATTAGCGTGCAAAATTAAGGCACATGGGATTGGGGGCAAGGTATTGACTTAGATAGAGAACTGGTTGGCGGACAGAAAGCAAAGAGTTGGAACAAATTTTTGAGGCATTGGAACCAGTTTTGTGGTAGGTGTGACCTATACAAAAGGGACGGTCTACACCTGTGCAGAGATGGAACTGATGTTCTCGGGGTAATTTTTGATAAAGCAGTTCGGGAGCATTTAAACTAGTATGGCAGGGGGCTAGAAACCTATGTAGTGAAATAGAGGAAAGTGAAAGGCAGACAGAAATAAATGATAAAAGGGTGAGGAACAAAAAACAAAGGGCCAAACTAATTCATAAAAAATGTGAGCATAAAAAAAGCCTGAGGGTTTTATACCTTAATGCGAGAAGCATCAGGAACAAGGTAGATGAATTAGCTGTGGAAATAGAGGTTAATAATTATGACCTAATTGGGATTACGGAAACATGGTTGCAGGGTGAGCAGGGCTGGGAGCTTAACATACAGGGGTATTCAGTATTTAGGAAGGATCGACAAAAAAGAAAGGGAGGAGGGGTAGCATTGCTAGTAAAAGAGGGGATAAATGCAATTGAAAGGAAGGATATTAACTCAGTTAATACAGAATCTATATGGGTGGAGCTAAGAAATAGCGAGGGACGAAAAACATTAATAGGAGTGGTATATAGGCCTCCAAATAGTAAAATAGAGGTTAGGGAGGGCATCACGAGGGAAATTAGAGAAGCGTGCAATAAGAGCACAGCTGTCATCATAGGTGACTTTAACTTACATATAGATTGGACTAGCCTAATCAGTAAAAATAATGAGGAGGAGGAATTCCTTGAGTGTTTGAGGGATGGTTATCTGGATCAATATGTCGAGGAACCAACTCGGGAACAGGCTATATTGGACTGGGTACTGTGCAATGAGAAGGGACTAATCAGTAATCTTGTTGTACGGGGACCCTTGGGTCAGAGCGATCATAACATGATCGATTTCTCACTCGAAATGGAGAGCGAAGAAATTGACTCAGAGACTAAGGTCCTGAATTTAAACAAGGGGAATTATGATGCCATGAGACGGGAACTGAGTAGGTCTGATTGGACAACGTTCCTGGGAGGACTGGAGGTAGATAAACAATGGCAAACATTTAAAGATAGAATGACAAAATTGCAAAAATTGTTTATACCAATCTGGCATAAAAGGAAATCTAAAAAGGTGACTCAACCGTGGATAACAGGGGAAATTAGAGACAGCATAAAATCCAAAGATAGGGCGTATAAAATAGCCAAAAAAAGCGCCAGAGCGGAAGATTGGGAACAGTTTAAGATAGAGCAAAGGAGGGCAAAGGGCATAATCAAGAGGGGCAAAATAGCTTACGAAAACAAGCTGGCGGAAAATATAAAAACTAACTCCAAAAGCTTTTATAAGTATATCAAAAGGAAAAGACTGGTGAAAACCAAAGTTGGTCCATTGCAGTCAGATACGGGGGAATATATAATGGGAAATAAGGAAATGGCAGATCAACTAAATGCATACTTTGGGTCAGTCTTTACGAAGGAAGACACAAAAAACCTCCCTGGGATATCGGGAAAAATAGGGACATTGGCAAAGGAGGAACTGACGCAAATCAATATCTCTAAGGATATGGTGTTAAGGAAGCTAAAGGGATTGAAGGTGGACAAATCCCCAGGGCCTGATAACATGCATCCTAGGGTACTGAAGGAGGTGGCCCTAGAGATAGCGGATGCACTAAGGATGATTTTTCAGAATTCATTAGACTCGGGAACAGTGCCGATGGATTGGAGGGTAGCTAACGTTACCCCACTATTCAAAAAGGGGGGTAGGGAAAAAGCAGGTAATTACAGACCTGTAAGCCTTACATCAGTTGTGGGCAAAATGCTGGAGTCCATCATTAAGGATGAAATAGCGGAGCACTTAGCAAATGGGGACAGGATAGGACAGAGTCAACATGGATTTACAAAGGGTAAATCGTGCTTGACTAATCTATTGGAATTTTTTGAGGGAGTAACTGGTAGAATAGATGGGGGAGAGCCAGTAGATGTGGTGTACCTGGACTTCCAAAAGGCCTTCGATAAGGTCCCACATAAAAGATTAGCATGGAAAATTGAGGCTCATGGGATAAAGGGGAAAGTTTTGGCGTGGATAGGGAACTGGCTGTCAGATAGAAAACAGAGAGTTGGAATAAACGGCTCATTTTCTGAATGGCAGGCAGTAACAAGTGGGGTACCACAGGGATCTGTCCTGGGCCCCCAGCTGTTCACAATTTACATTAATGACCTGGATCAGGGAGTCGGATGCAGCATTTCCAAATTTGCAGACGACACTAAACTAGGAGGGGGGGTGGGCTCAGAGGAAGAGACCAGGAAGCTCCAGAGCGATTTGGACAGACTGGGCGATTGGGCGGATAAATGGCAGATGCACTATAATGTGGACAAGTGCGAAGTTATCCACCTTGGGTGCAGGAACGGGAGGGCAAATTATTATTTAAATGGCAATAGATTGGGAGAGGGGGAAGTACAGAGAGACCTGGGTGTTCTTGTACACCAGTCACTGAAGGCGAGCATGCAGGTGCAACAGGCGGTCAAGAAGGCAAACGGTATGCTGGCCTTCATAGCAAAAGGGTTAGAATACAGGAACAGGGATACCTTGCTGCAGCTGTACAGGGCACTGGTGAGACCACACCTCGAGTACTGTGTACAGTTTTGGTCGCCTCATCTGAGGAAGGATGTTCTTGCCATGGAGGGGGTGCAGCGGCGATTCACCAGGCTGATACCAGGAATGGCGGGAATGACCTATGAGGAGAGACTATGTAGTTTAGGGATGTACACACTGGAGTTTAGAAGATTGAGAGGGGACCTCATAGAAGTGTATAAAATTCTGACAGGTCTAGACAGACTGGATGCAGAAGGAATGTTTCCCTTGGCGGGTGAGAACAGAACTAGAGGACATAATTTAAGGATAAGGGCTAAACCATTTAGGACAGAGATGAGGGGGAATTTCTTCACTCAGAGAGTGGTGAACCTGTGGAACTCATTGCCACAGAGGGCAGTGTACGCCAGCTCATTAAATATATTTAAGAGGGAATTAGATATATTTCTACGGGCAAAAGGGGTTAAGGGTTACGGAGAGAAGGCGGGGACGGGATACTGAATTAAAGGATCAGCCATGATCTCATCGAATGGCGGAGCAGGCACGAAGGGCCGAATGGCCTACTCCTGCTCCTATCTTCTATGTATCTATGTAAACGGGTCATTTTCCGAGTGGCAGACAGTGACTAGTGGGGTACCGCAAGGATCGGTCCTAGGACCCCAGCTGTTCACAATATATATTAATGATCTGGACGAGGGAATTGGATGTAATATCTCCAAATTTGCAGATGACACAAAGCTGGATGGGAGGGTATGCTGTGAGGAGGATGTCGTGAAACTCCAGTACGACTTGGACAGGTTGGGTGACTGGGCAGAAACATGGCAAATGCACTATAATGTGGATAAATGTGAGGTTATCCACTTTGGTGGCAAAAACAGGAAGGCAGATTATTATTTGAATGGCAATAGATTGGGAGAAGGGGAAGTGCAAAGAGACCTGGGTGTTCTTGTGCACCAGTCACTGAAGGTAAGCATGCAGGTGCAGCAGGCAGTTAAGAAGGCAAATGGTATGTTGGCCTTCGTAGCAAGAGGGTTTGAGTACAGGAACAAGGATGTCTTGCTACAGTTGTACAGGGCCTTGGTGAGACCGCATCTTGAGTATTGTGTGCAGTTTTGGTTGCCTTACCTGAGGAAGGACGTTCTTGCCATGGAAGGAGTGCAGCGAAGATTCACCAGTCTGATACCTGGGATGGCAGGAATGACGTATGAGGAGAGATTGTGTCGATTGGGCTTATACTCACTGGAGTTTAGAAGATTGAGAGGGGATCTCATCGAAACCTATAAAATTCTGTCAGGCCTGGACAGACTAGATGCAGGAAGGATGTTTCTGATGGCCGGGGAGTCCAGAACCAGGGGTCATAATCTAAGGATAAGGGGTAAGCCATTTAGGACTGAAATGAGGAGGAATTTCTTCACCCAGAGAGGGGTGAACCTGTGGAATTCTCTGCCACAGAGGGCAGTGGAGGCCAGTTCATTAAATATATTCAAGAGTTGGATATATTTCTTAAGGTTAAAGGGATCAAGGGATATGGGGAGAAGGCAGGGACAGGGTACTGAATTTGGATGATCAGCCATGATCTCATTGAATGGCGGAGCAGGCTCGAAGGGCCGAATGGCCTACTCATGCTCCTATCTTCTATATGTTTCTATGTAACATCTCCCGAAGCTATTTACAACTCTGACCGTTATTGATGCAAATCAAACGTATTACAGAACAACTTAATCAGTGTGGAAAATGGGGAAAAAACAAGCATCATCCCATCAATTTAGTGTTTAAGTCTCTTCTAGAGATGTAACATGCTTTTTACTTAAAGGCGTTTTTATAGATTATGTGGACAAAGGAGGGCTGCATAGATTCCCCTTCCTCACTTATGTTATTGTTTTATTTTTTCCCTGTCATTTGCCCTGTTTGAGCGTCACTCATGGCAAAATACAACATCTGGCTGGGGATTTCGGCTGAACCTGGCCACCCACAATGCTCTTGTCCATTAAAATGAATGGGGTGGGGAGGACTGCGAGCTGGCGAAGTAATAAGCGGAAAACCTCTCCCTTCACTCTGCTTTGCCATACAGTGACAACCGTTGGTGCAACTACAAAGGAGAAATCAATTCAGGTGCAGTTTGGTTCCTTTACTTTCAGTCCAGGTCTTAGAAAATGGAACTCTGCTCCGACCCCAGTAACTCAAGAGGAAAAATCAACCAAATTAAAAACAAGTGTCGTTTTACCAAGAATACTAACTTTTTTTTAGGGCAGTAGGGATAGATAGACCTCCCTTATCACGCTTGTATTATTACAACAGTGACTACACTCCAAAAGTACTTCATTGGCTGTAAATGCAAGTCTTTCTTTTCTTTTTGCTGTTTTTTTATGAAGGAAGACTCTTGGGAGATCCATTTTCAGAATGTGTCTACTTGGAGACAAAAAAACAAGTCAGGAATGCGGTCAGTAACCCAATCACACGCCGTTTCCTCCACAGTATCCAAAGTGAAAACTACTAAGAGTTTCACTG
Source organism: Somniosus microcephalus (assembly GCF_052327205.1). NCBI lineage: Eukaryota > Metazoa > Chordata > Chondrichthyes > Squaliformes > Somniosidae > Somniosus > Somniosus microcephalus. Next base: position 216,390,712 of record NC_140990.1, read on the forward strand.
AGTGTGGCTGCATTTGTACATCTTCTTTAGTATCGTTGCGAAGTCGGTTTGGGTGCACAACTCGGCAAAGCGACAGTACAACTCAGAAAACTGCCCAGCCCATTGCAGCGCGGAGGTTTGAAGTCCCTTCTCAGAAGCCCTCTCACACCCGTTTGAACTCCCAAAGCGTACACAATAAACCCTGACTGCCGTACAAATCAACATTTCTCTCTGCAAAGCATCTATCCCACACGTCTGTGAGCAACCGAGGGATCTGGTTGACCCTTTAATCGTGGTTTTCTTCAGATTTAAAACCTGCGAGCTATAAAATTCAGGTTTGAAGTTACCAGCAAGGGAGAACTTGCATGTATAAAGCACGCTTCGGATCTTCAGGGCGTCACAGCCAATGAATTACTTTTGAAATGTAGTAAGTATTTTCTTTATAGTTAAGAGCGGATTCATCTGTTTTCGGGGTGTTGTTTGAGAGATAAATGATGCTCTTTTAAAGAGAGTGCCACGGGATCTTTAAATTCCATCCAGACACGGTCTCCGTTTAATGTCTTATCTGAATACCTCCACAACTCAGACACCCGCTGTCCTGTACTTAAATCAGCCTGGATCATGTAATCATGTCCCGCTACGGGATTTGACCCGCGACCTTCTGACTCAAGGTGAGAGTGCTAACATTGGGCAAAGCTGACGCTGGTGTGGCTGTAGATTTTATTAAAAACAGCCAAGGCTTGGAAATAACTATTAAAATTAGACATAAAATTTCAGGTTGAGGAAAGCCCTGTATTGATTTCTTTGTGGGTTCAATGATGAGACATTTATGAAAGAGAATGAGTTTTAATCTAAAGTCTGTTCAACTCTTTTATACAGCTTTTACAGGAGACAACAAGCTTGTGATGCATCGAGAACGAAACCGAAACTAAACTAACTGCCTTGCTTCTCTCGGTCACATGCCCTCTGCTGGTCAGGCACAAGCAATCAATACATACAAACATGCTATTAAGGCATCATAATCGAACAGGCAAATACCATCTCTATTTGCTGATATCATTACATATTTTCTTAAAACAAAAGTATTTTACTTTTAACTAACAACATGTTTTCTTTGTATTAATCTGCATTTTAACTGTAACACTTAATGTACTTACATTATCATTATCATGATCAAGGTTTTTTAACCTTGCTTTGTGTGTTCACATGAAATATGTCAATACACTAGAACTTGAAGAAAGAATAAGATAACATTACTTCCTTCTATAACAATAGTCCTTAAATTTGCTCAATGAGTCTCTCAGGAGGCTTCACGTGTCTTGAGGATTTTCTGATTGATTGTCCTTGAATCTGAGTTGTTGCCTCAGATGATTGGTTCTCAGCTGTGTGATCAGGTTGTTCAACAGTATCAGTCTCTTGACCTGCTGTGGCTGGTCCCATGAGAAGATCTCGACGATTTCTTAGAACAGCACCCTCATCTGTCTGAATGGTGTATGATCTTGGTTGAACTTCACTCAGGACAGTTCCCTTCTGAGTCCATGTGTTTGTTTTGTCTTTGAACCTTACTTGGTCACCAGTGTGGAGTTCAGGTAGGTTTTGTGTTCCTCTGTCATAGTAGTACTTTTGCTTTTCTTTCTGTTCTTTGAACTTCCTCACTTTCTCCCCCTCTTTTGTTTTCAGGAGGTTCTCCGGGATGGGTAGGTTTGACCTTAGCCGACGTCCCATCAGGAGTTGGGCTGGTGACATACCACACTCGAGTGGCATTGTGCGGTATACAAGCATGCTCTGGTAGAAGTCAGTTCCACTGTCTTTTGCCTTGTACATCAGTCTTTTCACTGTCTGGACCGATTTTTCCACTAGTCCATTGGACTGTGGAAAGTGAGGACTTGACGTTGTGTGGACAAAGTCCCACTCTTTGGCAAAGTGTCGGAAACTTGCATTGTAAAACTGAGGTCCGTTGTCTGTGAAGACCTCGCTTGCCACGCCATGTCTGGAGAATATGGCTTTCATACATGTTATCACAGCATCTGCAGTGGTGGTGTGCAGCCTACAAACCTCTGGATACAGGGAGTAATAGTCTGTGACTACAAGATAGTCCTTCGAATAGGTCAGCGCCTACCTTCTGGTAAGGTCTGTCTGGTGCTGGGTGTGGCTTTAGTGGTTCTACCGGATTGCTTGCTCGATATTTCAGGCATATTGTGCAGTTTGACACCTCATTTGTCACATCTTGGTTGATTCGTGGCCAGTACATCACCTCTCGTGCTCTTTTCTTACACTTTTCGATTCCCAGATGTCCTCCATGGATCTTTTTTAGCATCTCTCTTCTCAGACTCTTTGGGATAACTATTTTACTTCCTTTGTAGATGATGTCTTCGACCACTGATAGTTCCGCCCTGCAGTTCCAGTACTCTGCTATATCAGGTGAGCAGTCTTGCTTCATGTTGGGCCATCCATCCAAGATGCTTTTTCTCAGTCGTCTCATTGTTTCATCTTTGTTTGTCTCAGTCTTTATGAGCTCCATTTTTGCATCTGCTATGGGCAGTGCACTTGTGATCATGTCCACGTAGGCGTTCACTTTGTCATCCATTGTGGTGTTTGCGGGCTCACTTGGGTCTACCGCTCTGGACAACATGTCTGCTGTATACATCAGCTTACCCGGTGTGTACGCAACATTCAGTGTATAGCGTTGCAGCCTGATCATCATTCTTTGTATTCTAAGCGGACAGCTATTTAGTGGCTTTTGGAACAATGCAATCAAGGGCTTATGGTCAGTCTCTACACTGATTGCTTGTCCTGCCACAAACTGGTGAAATCTTTCACAGGCGTATGTGATGCTGAGCAGCTCCTTTTCTATTTGAGCATATCGCGTCTCCGCGTCTGTCATTGAGCACGATGCATATGCAATAGGTTGCCAGTAGTCATATTGTTGCAGAAGAACGGCACCGAGCCCACTCTGTGATGCATCTGATGATATCTTGATGGGTCTCGCTGGGTCATAAAACCTCAGAACTGGTTCCTCTGTGAGCAGTTTCTTTAGATCGCTCCATGACTTCTCATGCTCATGATTCCATTCCCATTCTATGTTCTTTTCAGTTAGTCTTCTCAGTGGCGCCATCTTTTCTGAGAGGTTGGATATGAATTTCCCCATGTAGTTGATCATTCCATTAAACCTCTGCACGTCCTTTTTGCATTGTGGCTTTGGCATATTCTCAATGGTGGACACCTTTCTGGGATCTGGTCTGATGCCCTCACTGCTAAGGATATCTCCCACGAATGTCAGTTCTGTCACCCCGAGCTGGCATTTCTCTCTATTCAGCTTCAGGTTTGTTTTCCTTGTTGCTTCCAGCACTTTTTTCAGTCTCTCGTCATGCTCAGTTCTCGTGGTTCCCCATACTATGATGTCATCCATTGATGTATCAACTCCCTCCAGGTGCTCATAGATCATATGGATAGTCTTGTGATACACTTCAGGAGCTGAGGCAATGCCAAATGGTAACCTTAGGAATCTGTATCTGCCAAATGGACTGTTGAATGTGCACAGTCTTGAACTTGCTTCGTCCAGCTTCATCTGCCAAAATCCTGATGATGCATCTAACTTGCTGAAATATTTTGCATTTGCAAACTGTGCCATGATTTCCTCACATGTAGGAAGCTTGAAGTGCTCTCTCTTTATTGCTCTGTTTAGATCTCTTGGATCCAGGCAAATTCTGAGCTTTCCATTCTTTTTGTCCACTACGACGAGGGAACTCACCCACTCAGTTGGCTCATCTATCTTCTGAATCGTGTTCAGGCTTTCCATCCTGTCCAACTCTGCCTTCAGTTGCTTTTGAAGAGCAAACGGAACTTTTCTGCATGGATGTATGACCGGTGTCATACTTTTATCTACTCTGATCGTGTGTTCTCCTGGAATGCAGCCTAGACCCTTAAATAGGTCGTTGTACTCTTTCATGAGTTCATCATAGACTGTCGCTCCTTCGCTTTCCACAACGAGGACTCTCTTTACCAGGTTCAGTCTCTCACAGGCTTTTAAACCTAGTATGGCTTGCACATCCTTTGGCACCACGATTAATGCTAGCGTGTGCTCTCTGTCCTTGTGTGTTACTTTGACAATGCATCTTCCTTTCACTGGTATATCAGTACCTGAGTATCCTGTCACTTTCACTTTTATTCCATGTATCTTTGGTCTGGGTCTAATTTTCTTAAAATCAGTCTCTGATATCACATTAACTTGTGCTCCAGTATCCAATTTAAATGGAATGTGTATGTCATTCACTTTTAGTGTCAACATCCAGTCTCTTTCTTCTTTTTTGTTTTCAGACACAACATCTACATAGAACTCCTCTATCTCGCTTTCATCTACTGCATGGACCTTGCTTTGTTGCACTGGTTCTTGCAGCAACGGGCATAATGGTTGTTTTTGTTGCAACTATTGCGTTTTTTACCATATGCTGGACACTTTTTTGGTGTATGCTGTGTACCGCATCGACTACATGACTTTCGATTGTCCCTTTCATTTTCGTTCGCTGGCCACGCCTCTTTTTTCACATTGGCGCTCGTTTTGTTAAACGGTTTGTATCCGTTCTTTCTCACTGCATCCACGTTGCAGCTATTGTCACTGAACAGCTCCTTTGCCTGCAACTTCACAGTCTCTGTAGCCCTACACAGTGCTATGGCTTTTCCCAGGTCTAGATCTTGCTCTCTTAGCAGTCTTTCCCTTAGACCATTATCCGGAATACCACACACCAGTCTGTCTTTTATCAGCGAGTCTGCCAGTCCCCCAAATTCACACGATTTGCTTCTGTTTCTCAGTTCAGTCACATACTGATCAATAGTCTCACCCATTTTCTGTACGCATGTGAAAAATCTGTGCCTCTCAAACGTCACGTTACGTTTAGGTATGCAGTAGGCCTCAAACCATTCCATTATTTTATCTAGCTTCATTTTGTCTCCGTTAGCAGCGAATGTGAAGTTATTATACACCTCCAGCACTTCATCACCCACGACATGTAAGAACAGTGATGATTTCTTTTTATTACTTTTCTCGTCAGCTCCGATTGCCGCTAAATACAATTCCACACGTTGTTTGAATCTCCTCCAATTTTCAGCCACATTACCTGTCAACTGAAGCGTCGCCGGTGGGTGTAAACCTTCCATTTTTTCACTTCGTTAGCTATTCTCTAATGGTAAGCAACGATGTTCTCTTTTGGCTTGCTAATTTGTGGAGAGCTGATTTAACTTCTGATTTTTTCTCTTCATCTCTTTCAGCCACTTCTGACACCATGTATTGATTTCTTTGTGGGTTCAATGATGAGACATTTATGAAAGAGAATGAGTTTTAATCTAAAGTCTGTTCAACTCTTTTATACAGCTTTTACAGGAGACAACAAGCTTGTGATGCATCGAGAACGAAACCGAAACTAAACTAACTGCCTTGCTTCTCTCGGTCACATGCCCTCTGCTGGTCAGGCACAAGCAATCAATACATACAAACATGCTATTAAGGCATCATAATCGAACAGGCAAATACCATCTCTATTTGCTGATATCATTACAAGCCCTACCTGGTTTAATGTAGTTAAGGATGATATTTTCTTATGCAGACACATAACTATTTCAGTTTTGAATGAAATTAGGGTTAGGTTATTCCCTGGAGTTTCTCATCAGACCTCTTGAAATATCATTACTCTGGTACACTCTGCTAACGTCACTGACACCCACACAAACTGCCACAGCTATAAAATAGAATTAGCTGCAATACAGTCAGAGGCATTTTCAAGCTGCACAGCAGTGAGTCGCGCTAACTCAAGTTTCCTCTTGAGTCTAAAGACAGTGTGTGAGTATAAACATCTTCCTGCCTCGTATTCAGCTATTGCGGTTGAGGTTTGTCTGATGTAACCCTTCTGATTTTCTTTCCAGTACTATCCACGCTCTATCATGCTGAAAGTGCAGGTTTTTACTTTCTGTCTAACTGTCTCCCTCGTGACTTTGGTCCATACAATTCCCCTGGAGTCGAAAGATGCTTGGAAATCTTTAGAAAACCCGAGAAACAGGGAGCTGGTAAGAGTTCAATTTTGACCTGGACCCGGTAAAGTGCATGTGTAGGGCCAAGTCTCAGCAACTAAGTAATGTTAGTTTACTCTTTTACACACATTTGGTCTGATTCACTATGGTTTATTTCTGGGATTAAAATAACTTCTCTGTTATTAAGACTGGGGATGTATTCACATATTGTCCACCAGAAATGTTTTACTGTCGAATTATTTTGTTTTTGTTTGCTGAATTGGCATTTTTAGTCAGTTATGTCTGTGTCTGTATTGTGGATGGAAGAAACGGCTGCAGCGTTTATCTAATTCACACACACAATAGCGTTTACTTTGATAGCTGCAAGTTGTGTCGAGTGTCAGTACGGAAGATTTTGAAACTTGACATCTGATAAAGCGCTTTCTACTAAGTGAGAGAAGCTAAATGTCAAGTTTGTGCAAGCCGATCTGAGCTGCATCGACTGATTGAATCCTCAATCCAATTGGCATAACTGCTGTTGCTGTCGGTCTCACGCAGAGGGAGGATATTTCTGTTAGAATACAATTTTGTGACCTTTTATATTTTTACTTACCATCTACCGAACCTCGAGTTACTATATTAAGGTGGTAGGCAGTAGTTATGTATTGGGAGCATGCAAATGCTGTGTGCAATAGACCTGATATAAGGACATCGCTGCCGGTCTCCTACCTAATATATGAGAAGTGTTACGAAGTCTCAGTTAGCTCCTGTTACACAGGTTTGGATGTATCCCGGCAATTGCAACAGGACAATATTTCGTCACTTAATAACAACATTAAAGCATTGCAAACCTATTTCTCACAGGACACTTGTTGAAGGTGCTCCGTTTCATTGCGTTTCGTCCTTTGATGTCGGCAGTTTGTATTTAGATAAGTTTAATTTGTCCGAATTTAACAGACCCACCGATCATTATTTCCTGGTGTAATCTTTGCAATCAGATAAGGCCAGACTACAGTTAATAATAAAACATCTTGCAAACAAACGCATAAGTTAATTGTCTTAAACTGGAGCTTTGGTTCTTTTTCTCTCTCTCTAGTTTTTCCGAACACTTCAGGCTTATTTTTCTGGGCGAGGTGTTGATGTTGGGAAGTTCTCCAAATCTTTCAGGATGGACAACAGGAGACCATTCGGAGCAGCCTCTCTTTACCCGGACCACATCTCCTCTGCCTTTTCAGACTATGAGGGGCAGAAAGATTCCTTTGCAGCGTTCTTGAAAGGATGACTATAATGACGTCCACTAACATCATCTGATTATCTCAGCAGTAGCCTAGAATTAATTCCTCATCAACTCAATAAAGTCACAATCTCCTTAACGTTATGTTCACAGTCTCCTGTTGGCGTCGTCTTTTTCTTTTGTTCCAACATTTTTTTTAAATTACCCTTCGCATTTCACGTAGTACTGAATAGGCCTTACCTACCAAGCGTTGACTTCGAGACGTTACTTTCTGTATGTTTCAATGGTATTTTGCTTTAATTAATGTCCCTTTATTTTCCCTCAAGCGGTCATGTGATGCAAAGTGTGCCTCCTTTCATGGTGACATTTCAATGCAATGAAGACCGGATTTTTATTTGTCCCGCTGTAAATAAATATTAAGCAAAGTTAGGGCAATGTAAATAAATATGTAAAATCATATTAAGTTCGTCCCTGTTCTTTCTTGATCTCTCTTCCATTTCTCTGCGTTGCATCAGACTGGATTTTTTTTTTGAAGGAAACAACGTGCAAGATGTTGACGTGCCGTTAAAATAGCTTGGTGAGGAAGTTAGTGATGACATTACATTTTGAGACATCAGGCATTGTCAGTTTAGAACAGGTTCAAACTATTAAAAGGTAAGGTTAGGACTGATAGCAGAAAGCGTCCACACAAAAAAAATGGCGAAGGGCCTCCTGGAGGGAGTAATGAAGGTGAAATCATTTCAGAACCAATTGGATGCGCAAAAGGGGGCAGGGTCTGGATCGATGAATTTAGATGGGCCCAATGGCCTTCCTTATCGATAACTACCTTATGATCTTTGTGATCTGTAATAAAGTCAATTGAAAGAAGTACTTACATTTGTTGGGGGTGAGAGGAACCCATGGTATTTTAATTCCCTATTTTATTTCGAAATAAATCAATTAAAATAAATTGCCAGCCTTTCCCAGGTTAGAGCGGGAATGCAATGGTTTATGATATAGAACATAAGAACACCAGATGTAGGAGCAGGAGTAGATCATTTGGCCCCTTGAGCCTGCTCCGCCATTCAATAAGATCATGGCTGATCTGATCTTGGCCTCAACTCCATTTCCCTGCCCGCTCCCCATAACACTTGACTCCCTTACCGTTCAAAAATCTGTCTCCACCTTAAATATATTCAATGACCCAGCCTCCACAGCTTGCTGGGGAAGAGAATTCCAAAGATTCATGACCCTCTGAGAGAAGAAATTCCTCCTCATTTCCATTTTAAATGCTCCCTTATTCTGAAATTATACCCCCTAGTTCTAGATTCCCCCAAGAGGGGAAACATCCTCCCTGCATCTACCCTGTCAAGCCCCTTCAGAATCTTATATGTTTGAATAAGATCGCCTCTCATTCTTCTAAACTCCAATGAGTATAGGCCCAACCTGCTCAACCTTTCCTCATAAGACAACCCCTTCATCTCCGGAATCAACCTCGTGAACCTTCTCTGAAATGCCTCCAATGCAAGTATATCCTTCCTTAAATAAGGAGACCAAAACTGTATGCAGTTTTCCAGGTGTGGTCTCACCAACGCCCTGTACAGTTGTAACAGGAATTCTCTGCTTTTATACTCCATTCCCTTTGCAATAAAGGCCAACACTCCATTTAAAATAACAGAAAATGCTGCTCAGCAGGTCAGGCAGCGTCTGTGGAGAGAGAAACAGAGTTAATGTTTCAGGTCAATGACCCTTCGTCAGAACTGGAAAAAGCTGGAGATCGAACAGGTTTTTAAACAAGTGCAGGGCAGGGAAAGGGGGGAGGGGAGGAAAGAACAAAATGAAAGGTCTGTGATAGGATGGAAGGCAGGAGAGATTAAGAGATGGTGCAAGGCAAAAGGAGATGGTAATGGGACAAGTTAAGAAACAGAAGATGGCTCTAGTTGAAGTGTAAATTTTTTTTTTTAATTTAATAAAATGAATGGAAAATAGGGGCAGAGGTTATGGTCTGAAATTGTTGAACTCTATGTTGAGTCCAGAAGGCTGTAAAGTGCCTAATCGAAAGATCAGATGCTAGAAATATAGAAAAATCGGAGCAGGAGTAGGCCATTCGGCCCTTCGAGCCTGCTCTGCCATTCAATATGATCATGGCTGATCCTCTATCTCAATACCATATTCCCGCTCTCTCCCCATATCCCTCGATGCCTTTTGTGCTGTTCCTCTAGCTTACATTGAGCTTCAGTAGAACAGTGTAAGAGGCCAAGGATGGTGAGGTCTGAGTGGGAGTGGAGCAAAGAATTAAAGTGACAGGCGACCGGAAGCTTGGGGTCCCCCTTACGGACTGAACAGAGGTGTTCCGCAAAGTGGTCACCCAATCTGCGTTTGGTCTCCCCAACGTAGAGGAGACCGCATCATGAGCAGCGAATACAGTATACTAAATTGCCAGAAGTACAAGTAAATCGCTGTTTCACCTGGAAGGAGTGTTTGGGGCCCTGGACAGTAGGAAGGGTGGAGGTAAAGGGGCAGGTGTTGCATCTCCTGCGCTTGCACGGGAAGGTGCCGGGCGAAGGGGAAGGGGTGTTGGGGGTGATAGAGGAGTGGACTAGGGTGTCGCAGAGGGAGCAGTCCCTTCAGAATGCTGAAAGGGGAGGTGAGGGGAAGATGTGTTTGGTGGTGGGATCATGCTGGAGGTGGTGGAAATGGCGGAGGATGATCCATTGAATGTGAAGGCTGGTGGGGTGAAAGGTGAGGACAAGGGGAACCCTATTGTGGTTCCAGGAGGGAGGGGAAGGGGTGAGAGCAGAAGTGCGGGAAATGGAATGGACACGGTCAAGGGCCGTGTCAACCATAGTAGTGGGGAATCCTCGATTGAGGAAAAAGGAAGACATGTCGGAAGCACTAGTATGGAAGGTGGCATCATCAGAGCAGATGCGGCGGAGATGGAGAAACTGGGAGAATGGAATGGAATCCTTACAGGAAGCAGGGTGGGAGGAAGTGTCGTCCAGGTAGCTGTGGGAGTCAGTGGGCTTGTAGAGAATATTTGTCAAGAGCCTATCCCCAGAGATGGAGACAGAGAAGTTGAGGAAGGGAAGGGAAGAGTCGGAGATGGACCGTGTGAAGGTGAGGGAAGGGTGGAAATTAGAAGCAAAGTGAATGAAATGTTTTAGTTCAGGGCGAGAGCTGGAAACAGCACTGATCATCAATGTACCAGAAAAAGAGGTGAGGGAGGGGACCTAAGTAGGACTGGAACAAAGAATGTTCCACATATCCCACGAAAAGGCAGGCATAGCTGGGCCCCATGCGGTTTCCCATAACAACACTGTTATGTTCATAAATAAATAGACGTTTTCATTATGAACAGCTAGCTTGAGCTAGTCATTTATTCAGCCATGTGGACTAGTGTACAGGCATCCATCTTGACGACCGCCTTGTGGGTAGCCCCACTACTAAACATACAGCTCCACCTAGTGTACCATTCTAGAATGACATGTTACTGATCATTACATCCCCCTTCCTTAGAGGTTAAACAAAATCAATATCAATCAATCATAACGACATAAACATCTTCACAACAGTCAACACATTTTCAAAGCTTTACTTTATGAACTCTAAGCTTTTCATTCTTTTATTATAGTTTTCTTTGTACTCCAAGATTAAGTCTATCAGGCTTTTTTATTTCACGTGTGGATCTTCTCAGCACAGGTAAGTCTGATGTGTTTTCATGAGAGCTTGTATGTGTGTTTGTGTTAGATTGTTCTGGTGGTGAGTGACAAGATTCAGTTGCGGCATTGTCATCGATTTGCTCTTGGATAGTTTCTTGTGTTTTCAGGAGGGAACGGCGGTTCCTCCTGAGAGTCTGTCCTTCCTCAGTTCTAACAGTGTATGACCATGGTCCTACTTCCTCAAGAACTATAGCTTTCCTGTTCCATGCATCTGGATCCTCAATCCTGACAACATCATCCCTTGTCAATGGTTTCAGAGTTTTGGATGACGTGTCATAGTGTGATTTCTGTTTCAGCTTTAACAGTTGAAGTCTCTGTCTCAGTTCCTTACTCTGCTTTTCTTTTGCACAGCAGGGTAGCGTGGTGCGCAACTTGCGACCCATTAGGAGTTCAGCAGGTGAAGAACCACAGTCTAAAGGGGAGGCTCGGTAGCTCAGCAGGGCGAGATAAGGATCAGACTTGCTTTCTGTTGCTTTCTTCAGTAGCTGTTTGAGAACTTGAACACCTTTCTCTGCCTTACCATTCGACTGAGCATACAGAGGACTGGATGTGATGTGTTGAAAGTCATAATGTGCTGCAAACTATTGCCACTCCTTACAGTTGAAGCACGGACCATTGTCGCTAACGGCAATCCTGGGAATTCCATGTCTGGCGAAGATGGATTTAACATGCATTATGACACTGTTTGCTGATGTGCTTGAGAGCAGCGCCATCTCAGGATAGTTAGAATAGTAGTCAATCACTAATAGATAGTCTTTACCATTCAAATGAAAAAGGTCCATACCAACCTTTTGCCATGGTGCTGTTGGTAAGTCAGCTACTATCATTGGTTCCTTTGCTTGTTTGTTTTGGTGTTTCTGACATGTCTCACATTTGCCTATCATGTTCTCAATGTCCTTACTTATGCCAGGCCAATAAATAGTGTCTCTTGCTCTCCTTTTGCATTTTTCAATTCCGAGGTGTCCCTCATGAATCCTTTTGAGCATGTCTCGACGTAGAGCCTGTGGAATGACTATTCTGTTCTGTTTTAGTAATAGTCCACTTGCGACACTCAACTCTGGCCTGATGTGATAGTACTTTGGACAGGAACCTTTTGGCCAACCATGATGAATGTTCTCTATTACTGTTTGTAACACTGTATCTTTTACTGTTTCTTCTGCTATTTGCTTTGATTTTGTGTCTGACACGGGCAGCGCAGCAGTGACCATACTCACATGAACATCCACGTCTTCCTCAGTAGAGCTCACATGACTCATTGTGGGTGCTCGGGATAGTGCATCTGCTAACACTATGTGTTTGCCTGGTGTGTAGATCAGTTCAAAGTCATATCTTTGCAGCTTCATCATGGGTCATTGAATCCTTGGAGACATCTCATTCAGGTTTTTTTTTTATGATGGCAACCAGTGGGCAGTGGTCTGTCTCAACTGTGAAGGTGGGAAGTCCATATATGTAGCCATGGAACTTTTCTAGTCCAACTACCAAGCCTAGACATTCCTTTTCAATCTGGGCGCATCGACACTCAGAATCAGTCATAGATGTGGAGGCATAGGCAACAGGCTTCCAATCTTCACCCTCTGCTTGTAGCAAGACCACGCCTAGGCCATCTTTTGATGCATCCGTTGACACTTTGATTCTCTTTGTTGGGTCAATGAAGGTGAGTATAGGTGTGGTTGTCAGCACTGTTTTGAGGTTCATCCACTCTTGTTCATGTCTTTCTGTCCATGCGAACTCATTTGTTTTATGTAACAGGTCTTGCAGACAGGCTGTCTTGGCTGACAAGTTAGGAATGAACTTTCCAATGAAGTTTATCATCCCCATGATGCGTAGCACTCCTTTTTTGTCAGTGGGTCGGGGCATTTTGAGTATGGCGTTTACTTTTTCCATATCTGGCTCTATTCCTTTACCAGATAGATTATCTCCTAGGAAAGTGACTTCCTGGACGCCAAACTGACACTTGGCTTTGTTGAGCTTCAGTCCATTCCGGCATATGCTCTGTCGCACTTTAGTCAGTCTCTCATTGGGCCAGAAATTGGTGAACGGGGCTTGCCGCGCGTGCAAGCCCCATATATGCACTTACCCCGCACTACTGCCGATCAGCTCCAGGGACGCCTGGACTTGGTGTTTGAAAAAGAAGAATCCCGGGCAGCGTATGACGTCACGCCTCCCAGGAGTGCAGCCAGCGCGAAGCCAGGAGCGTGCAGTGTAAGTGAGACACGCCCCTTGAGGTCTCAGTTTCACTGGACACGCCCCCAATGTTTCTGTCAAGCTGCTAAGCATTTTTGCATGCAAAGCAGCAGTTTAAATAGGTTTTTGGAAGTTTTTTGAAGATTTTGGTAACTTTTATAAACTTTTTAAAATGTTTACATTATTTTGAGTAATCTGAAGTAGTTTTAAAGAGAAATAAAGCAATTTAAAGACTTTTAAAAGCCCTAAAAGAATTTTTTTAATTCCATTTATTTATTTAGCAATGTCGTCGTCATACGTGTCTTCACACTGTTCCCTTTGGGGAACTGTATGAAGTGGTGGAAGGATTTATGGCCATGATTAACGCTCATTCCGTGACCGTAACCATCTTTGAACCAGCCATTAGGGCGGTTAGTCCTATGGCGGGAGGGTTTTACGGGCTCCCACAAGCTATACAAGGAGGGGGGGCCACCCACACCCACGGACGCAAATATCCCACTGGATGTCAAACCAGAATTTAGAGCCGGAGCTCCGACTCCACTTGCCGGGACTGTCTGGAGCGGGGTTCGAAACCCTACCCTGATCTGGCCCAGCGGCGGGGATCCTACCGCTATGACAAAGGCCCAATCCGATTAGCAACGTGAAATGGCAGCATAGGGCTCCAGTCACGGGGAGGGAAAAGGCGCAGGAAACGTATGGGTGTCACCTTTTGTGCAGAGTGGGCCTTTTGCGTAGCAGTAAGCATCCCCGCCGCTGGGCCAGAAGGAGTAGGGTTTTGAACCCCACTCCAGACAGTCCCGGCAAGTGGAGTCGGAGCTCCAACTTTAAATTCTGGGTGGACATCCAGCGGGATACTTGCGTCCGTGGGTGTTGGTGGCCCCCCCCCCCCCTCAGATGGGTTGTGGGAGCCCGTAAAACCCTCCCGCCATAGGACTAACCACCCTAATGGCTGGTTCAAAGATGGTTACGGTCACGGAATGAGCGTTAATCACGGCCATAAATCCTTCCACCACTTCATACAGTTCCCCAAAGGGAACAGTGTGAGGGTGCAGAGCATTCTGAAGGGGGAGGGGGATCAGCCAGTTGTCGTGGTACATGTAGGTACCAACGATGTAGGTAAAAAGAGGGAGGAGGTCCTACAAGCTGAATTTAGGGAGTTAGGAGCTAAATTGAAAAGTAGGACCTCAAAGGTAGTAATCTCTGGATTGCTACCAGTGCCACGAGCTAATAAGTTTAGAGAGAGTAAGATAGATAAGCTAAATACGTGGCTTGAGCAGTGGTGCAAGGGAGAGGGATTTAAATTCTTGAGGCATTGGAACCAGTTCTTGGGGAGGAGTGACCTGTACCAAGGGGACGGTCTACACCTGAACTGTGAGGGAGCCGATGTCCTCGGGGTAATATTTTCTAGGGCGGTTCGGGAGGATTTAAACTAATTTGGCAGGGGGATGGGAACCTAGGTAGTGGAAAAGAGGGAAGTCATATGAAGTCAGAAATAGATGGTAGAAAGGTGAGAAGCAATAAGCAAAGGAGAGAAACACAAAGGGCCAAACTAATTCATAATGAGAGTGTGAAAAAAGCAAGCCTGAAGGCTTTGTATCTTAATGCTAGAAGCATTAGGAACAAGGTGGATGAATTAGTTGTGGAAATAGAGGTAAACAAGTATGATTTGATTGGGATTACAGAAACGTGGCTGCAGGGTGGGCAAGGCTGGGAACTTAACATCCAGGGATATACAATATTTAGGAAGGATCGGCAAAAAGGTAGGGGAGGTGGGGTAGCATTGCTGGTAAAGGAGGGGATTAATGCAATGGAAAGGAAGGATATTAACTCAGATGAAACGGAATCTGTATGGGTAGAAATGAGAAATAGCAAGGGGAGGAAAACGTTAGTGGGTGTGATATATAGGCCTCCAAATAGTAATATGGAGGTGAGGGAAGGCATAAAAAGGGAAATTAGAGAAGCGTGCGATAAGAGCACAGCTGTCATCATGGGTGACTTTAATTTACATATTGATTGGACTACCCAAATTAGTAAAAATTCTGAGGAGGAGGAATTCCTGGAATGTTTTCGGGACGGTTATCTGGACCAATATGTCGAGGAGCCGACTCGAGATCAGGCCATTTTAGACTGGGTATTGTGCAATGAGAAGGGACTTATCAGCAATCTTCTTGTACGAGGCCCCTTGGGTCAGAGCGATCATAATATGATCGAGCTCTCAGTCGAGATGGAGAGTGAGGAAATTGAATCAGAGACTAAGGTCCAGAACTTAAATAAAGGGAATTACGAGGGTATGAGACGGGAATTGGGTAAGATTGATTGGGTGGTGTTTCTGGGGGGATTGACAGTGGAGAGACAATGGCAAGCATTCAAAGATAGAATGGAAGAATTCCAGAACATGTTTATACCGGTTTGGCATAAAAATAAACCTAAAAAGGTGACTCAACCGTGGATAACGAGGGAAATTAGGGACAGCATAAAATCAAAAAAAAGGGCATATCAACTGGCAAAAAAAAGCACCAGACCGGAAGATTGGGGGCAGTACAAGATACAGCAAAAGAGGACAAAGGGATTAATCAGGAAGGGGAAAATAGAATACGAAAGTAAACTTGCAGCAAACATAAAGACAGACTGCAAAAGCTTTTATCGGTATATCAGGAGGAAAAGACTGGTAAAATCCCAAGTCGGTCCCTTGCAGTCCGATTCGGGAGAATATATAATGGAGAATAAGGAAATGGCAGACCAATTAAACTCATACTTTGGTTCTGTATTCACAAAGGAGGACACAAATAACCTCCCAGGAATATCGGCAAACATAGGGACTAATGAGAGGGAGGAGCTGACAGAAATTAGTATCTCTAGGGATATGGTGTTGGGTAAGTTGAGGGGACTGAAGGCCGACAAATCCCCGGGGCCTGATAAACTACATCCTAGGGTACTTAAGGAGGTGGCCCTGGAGATAGCAGATGCTCTAAGGATCATCTTCCGGAACTCCATTGACTCGGGAACAGTACCCGTGGATTGGAGGGTAGCTAATGTTACCCCAATATTTAAAAAGGGGGGTAGAGAGAAAGCAGGGAATTATAGACCAGTAAGCCTTACATCGGTTGTGGGCAAAATGCTAGAGTCCATTATTAAGGATAAAATAGCGGAGCACTTGACAAATGGGGAAAGGATCGGACAGAGTCAACATGGATTTACAAAGGGTAAATCGTGTTTGACTAATCTGCTGGAATTTTTTGAGGAAGTAACTGGTAAAATAGATGGGGGAGAGCCAGTGGATGTGGTGTACCTTGACTTCCAGAAAGCCTTCGATAAGGTTCCACACAAAAGATTATCATGCAAAATTAAGGCTCATGGGATTGGGGGCAAAGTATTAACGTGGATAGAGAACTGGCTGGCGGATAGAAAACAGAGAGTTGGAATAAACGGCTCGTTTTCGGAGTGGCAGGCAGTGACCAGCGGGGTGCCGCAAGGATCTGTCCTGGGACCCCAGCTGTTCACAATATATATAAATGATCTGGATCAGGGAATTGGATGCAATATTTCCAAATTCGCTGACGACACTAAACTAGGAGGAGGGGTGGGCTCTGATGAGGATGTCAGGAGGCTACAGTGCGATTTGGACAGGTTGGGGGAATGGGCAGATACGTGGCAGATGCACTATAATGTGGATAAATGCGAGGTTATCCACTTTGGGGGTAAAAACAGGAGGGTAGATTATTATCTAAATGGCAATAGATTGGGAGATGGGGAAGTGCAGAGGGACCTGGGTGTTCTTGTGCACCAGTCACTGAAGGAGAGCATGCAGGTGCAACAGGCGATCAAGAAGGCAAATGGTATGTTGGCCTTCATATCAAGGGGGTTCGAGTATAGGAATAGGGATACCTTACTACAGCTGTACAAGGTGCTGGTGAGACCGCATCTGGAGTATTGTGTACAGTTTTGGTCGCCCCATCTGCGGAAGGATGTTCTTGCCATGGAAAGAGTGCAACGGCGATTCACCAGGCTGATACCTGGAATGGCGGGAATGACCTACGAAGAGAGATTAAATAGTTTGGGCTTGTACTCACTGGAGTTTAGAAGATTGAGAGGGGATCTCATCGAAACATATAAAATTATGGCAGGCCTGGACAGGCTGAATTCAGAGAGAATGTTTCCAATGGCCGGGGAGCACAGAACCAGGGGCCACAGTCTAAAAATAGCGGGCAAATCATTTAAAACAGAGATGAGGAAGAATTTCTTCACTCAAAGAGTGGTGAGCCTGTGGAATTCCCTGCCACAGAGGGCTGTGAAGGCTAATTCAATAAATATTTTCAAGAGAGAATTGGATATATTTCTGAAGGCTAAGGGGATTAAGGGTTACGGAGAAAAGGCGGGGACGGGGTACTGAACTGGTAAGATCAGCTATGATCTCAGACGAAGATCAGCCATGATCTCATTGAATGGCGGAGCAGGCTCGAAGGGCCGAATGGCCTACTCCTGTTCCTATCTCTATGTTTCTATGTTTCTATGATACGTAAGATGATGACCTCTTGCGCAATGCACCTCCTTGGACCCTCAGTCGCAGATGCGAGGGGGCAAGTCGTGCAATTGTTAAATTTTTCATTTTATTGACATGTAAAATGTTGGCCCAGTAATTCCCTTCCAAATGCGCGAGTACGGTCGGGGTACTTACGCATCTGGCCGGATGAAATGCCGGTTTTCAGCATGCACAGTGCATGTGGGGAAAACTGGCATTTCCTGTCCTCTGAACGAAGGGGTTCAGAGGCAGAACGCGTGCGACTGCACAGGGAGTGCGTGCGCAGTATAATTCGCCGCTTTCATTAATGCTTTCAGTGAGGTCAAGTCATTACAACTTACACATGAAAAAACCATGGGTACAGTTGCTCCAGAGGCTGCGGAGGAAGATATTTATTATCGTGGAGCTTCTGAAAGTATGTATGTCTGTATATATTCCTTTGCGTGTTATGTATATATTCCTTTACTTATGTGTATGAATGTATTATTTAATTATGACTTTCAGAGAAAGTAACTTATTGGAAAATCATAATTAAAAACATACATTCATACACATTAGTAAAGGAATATAAAACATACATACATATACGTAAAGGAATATATGTGGACATACATACATAACTCATTCTCACATTCCATTCACACAGCCACAATTGCTCCTTCTACCTACCGTTCTGAAAACCCTTTAAAAAAAAAAAAAATTTAAACTTTAAAACCTACTTAAAATTTCTTAAAATAACTTCCCTCCCATTCCCAAACAAAAATATTGCATTTCAGAAGCTCCACGATAAAATATATCTTCCTCCGCAGCCAATGAACAACTTTACACTTGCTTTTTTCAAGTGTAACTTCTAAGGACTTACCCTCACTGAATCCATCATTGAAATCCACAAAGTTCACTGCGCAAGCGCTGCCTGTGCAGTCGCACGCGCTGTGAATAGACCTCGGGTCTGGAAATGCCGGCGTTCCCCGCATGCGCTGTTCCTGCTGAACGCCGGCATTTCCAACGGCCAGATGCGTGAGTACCCCGACCGTACTCACGCTTCTGGCCGCGAATTTCTGGCCCATTGTGTTCTTTCAGTGTGGAGCCCCAGATGATGATGTCATCAACATAGACCCAAACTCCTTCCAGACCTTCAATTATGTGTTCCATCGCTCTATGAAAGATTTCAGATGCAGATATTATCCCGAAACGCATTCTGAGGAAACAATACCTGCCAAATGGTGTGTTGAAGGTACAGTATTTGGTGCTCTCTTCATCCAGTTTTAGTTGCCAAAATCCTTGTGAGGCATCGAGCTTTGTGAAATATCTTGCACCTGACATTTCACTGGTGATTTCTTCTCGCTTGGGAATCTGGTAGTGTTCATGTTTTATGTTTGCATTTAAGTCCTTTGGATCCATGCATACTCTTAGATCATTGTTCTTTTTCTTTACACATACCATGGAGTTAACCCAGTCTGTTGGCTCTTCGACTTTCCTGATGACTCCTAGTGTGGTCATTCTGTCCAGTTCTTTCTTGAGCCGGTCACACAGGGGTGCTGGAACTCTCCGTGGAGAATGTACCACTGGCTGAGCATCCTCCTTTAGCTGGATCTTGTAAGTGAATGGTAGAACTCCAAATCCTTTGAACACATCCTGGAAATTACTCACTACGGAATCCACTGAGTCATCTGGTCTGCTTATGGCACAGTTTATACGGTAGACTCTCTTGACCAGTTCTAAGTCCTCACAAGCTTTGTTACCTAGTAGTGAATCAAGTCCTTCAGCCACAACAGAAAACATGAGATGATGCACTTTGTCTTTGACTGTCACTTTAAGTGTGCATACACCTAAGCTATCTATTTTCTGTCCATTATAGTTATTCAGTAGTACTGACTTTTTCTGTATTTTGGGCTTTTCTTTCATATTTTTAATGTCACTCATACTGGTTAAGTTTGCTTTTGCCCCAGTGTCTAGTTTCAATGTAACTAATGCTCCATTTACCTGCAGTGGCATCATCCATTTGTCCTCTTTTACTGCATTAACTTTATGTTCAGCATTGTCCATTCCTGAGGGCTGCACATTTTCTGTACCCTTTTCTATATTGTCACATGACACCATTCCTACAAAAAATGTCTCACTTAAATCAGTGTGCTCAATCACATTGACTTGTTGCCCTTTCTTTGTTTTTACTTTTGAAACGCATTGTTTGGCAAAGTGATTCTTTCCATTACATTTTGTGCACATTTTTCCAAATGCTGGGCATTGTCTTGACTGGTGCTGGTAACCACAGCGTTTACAATTAAAAATTCCATCCTCCGATTGCTTTGCATTTCTGTTCTGCTCCTGTTTCTTCCCCTTGCAGAACACAGCACCGACAGCATCACAGTCACTTATTCCCCCTGGTACCATGTTATGTTCATAAATAAATAGACGTTTTCATTATGAATAGCTAGCTTGAGCTAGTCATTTATTCAGCCATGTAGACTAGTGTACAGGCATCCATCTTGACTACCGCCTTGTGGGTAGCCCCACTACTAAACATACAGCTCCACCTAGTGTACCATTCTAGAATGACATGTTACTGATCATTACAAACACCTTTAATTTGGAGGAAGTGAGTGGAGTCAAAGGAGAAGTTGTTCAATGTGAGAACAAGTTCAGCCAGGTGGAGGAGGGTGGTGGTGGCTGGGGACTGGTTGGGCCTCTGTCTGTTCAAGGAAGAAGCAGAGCACCCTCAGGCCATCCTGGTGGGGGATGGAGGTGTAGCGGGTTTGGACATCCAACATTCCATTTGCCTTCCTAATTACTTGCTGTACCTGCATGCTAACTTTTTGTGATTCATGTACAAGAACCCCCTGATTAGGCTTATATTTGCTAGAGTTTAGAAGAATGAGAGGGGATCTCATTGAAACTTATAAAATTCTAACAGGACTAGACAGACTAGATGCAGGAAGGATGTTCCCGATGGCGGGGGAGTCCAGAACCAGGGGTCACAGTCTAAGGATAAGGGGTAAGCCATTTAGGACAGAGATGAGGAGGAATTTCTTCACCCAGAGAGTGGTGAACCTGTGGAATTCTCTACCACAGAAGGCAGTTGAGGCCAATTGATTAAATATATTCAAGAAGGAGTTAGATATATTTCTTAAGGCTAAAGGGATCAAGGGATATGGGGAGAAAGCAGGGACAGGGTACTGAATTTGGATGATCAGCCATGATCTAATTAAATGGCGGAACAGGCTCGAGGGGCTGAATGGCCTACTTCTGCTCCTATCTTCTATGTTTCTATGTATCTATCCCTCTGTACCTTAGCATTTTGTAGTCTCTCCCCATTTAAATAATAATTTGCTTTTTTATTTTTCCTATCAAAGTGGATAACCTCGCATTTTTCCACATTATATTCCATCTGCCAGATTTTTGCCCACTCACTTAGCCTATCTATATCCCTTTGGAGATTCTTTGCGTCCTCCACACAATTTGTTTTGCCACCTATCTTTGTATCATCAGCAAATTTGGCTACATTACACTCAGTCCCTTCATCCAAGTCATTCATATAGATTGTAAATAGTTGAGACCCCAGCACTGATCCCTGCGGCACCCCACTAGTTATAGTTTGCCAACCGGAAAATGACCCATTTATCCCAACTCTCTGTTTTCTGTTGGTTAACCAATCCTCTATCCATGCTAATATGTTACCCCCAACCCCTTGTGTAGTAACCTTTTATGTGGCACCTTATCAAATGCCTTTCTGCATTCTAACCCTAACCCCAACCCTAACCCTAACCCTTATCGAATGCCTTCTGGAAATCCAAATACAGGAATCTCTTTGGTATCCGGCACCAGCGGGACCACCGTGTTGCCGGTTGATCAAAAATTCCGGATGACGGAGAGGGTTATGTACCGAGGCTATTTTTAACAAAGAAAAATAAAAAAATCAAGAAATGTGCAGTATACAGTAATTGGGTACTCACCTACAGAATGTTGTGTTAAATGGATGGTGGAAGATGCTTGATTAAGTACAGTACTGCCAGCTGAGGGTAATGCAATGCAATGACTACCAGCAGCGTGGGAGACACACAGTGCTCCTGTAAAATGGCAGATCAGAAGAGACTACTGGCAGCGCGGGAGAGTCAGACTCCTGTTACAGGGGTATTGAGGTGTTCTGACTTCCGACAGCGCCAAGAAGCCGAGTAGTGGCAGTTTGGAGAACTACCCCCACTGACTGACTCGGCCACCGCGGGAGACTCGGACTCGGCAACATTGCCGGTTATTGAGGTGTTGTTTTCGGAGTGAGAATTTTACCGGTTAATAGAGAATTCCGGATATTTAGGTGCCGTTTAAACGAGAGTTTCCTGTACACGACATCTACTGGTTCCCCTTTATCCACCCTGCTTGTTACATCCTCAAAGAACTCCAGCAAATTTGTCAAACATTATTTCCCTTTCATAAAACCATGCTGACTCTGCTTGAATATATTATGATTTTCTAAATGTCCTGCTACAACTTCCTTAATGATGGACGCCAGCATTTTCCCAATGACATGTTAGGCTAACTGGTTGATAGTTGTCTGCTTTCTGTCTCCCTCCTTTCTTAAATAGGGGCACTACATTTACGGTTTTCCAGTCCGTTGGGACCTCTCCAGAATCCAGGGAATTTTGGTAGATTTGGTAGATTTTGGTAGATATAATTGATTCTTACCATATCACCAATTGGCATTACAGTTAATTGTGCTGGTTGTGGCCAATCATCTGTTCCATTCAGCCACTTTCTCCTTCAATTCTTTTCTTCTTCACTTCATGCCAGGTTGGCAATTTACTTTCATGCCTCTACTAAAGCTACTCTGCAATTAACTAGTAGGTAATGCGAAATAATAGCCGAAGGGAGGAACCGCCCTCCAATTTTCCTTCCCTCACTGGAGGGGCAGGGCGGGGCGGGGTGGGGGTTATTCAGCCTTTACTTGGTGCACTGCCACAGTGGCATGGCTGAGACTTGTGCCTCACCATGGTGTGGCGTATTAAGGCTCCAACATTTCGTGCTCCCAGAAACAGAATCACAATACTTGAATCAGAAACCTTTCTTGATCACAGTATTGTATCATGATTATGAACATCATGGTTTCCTTGCTGGCATTAAAAGACATGTTGGAAACAATAAGGGTGACATGCTTACTCATGGGCATTTGTGACTTACAGGTCGTCATGTAAAGGTGTTGCAAAATTAGCATTGCATTCTTCAATACTTAAAGATCAGACTGTTTCATGTATCAAAGATAAAAGTGCTTGGTTTCATGGCCTTAATTATATATCTAAGTTACTATTCGATCTGCTTCCTCCGCTCTTTCAGGCAGTGCATTCGAGATCATAACAACTCGCTTTGTAAAAAAAATTCTCCTCATCTCCCCTCTGGCCCTTTTGCCAATTATCTTAAATCTGTGTCCTCACTGCCAGTGGAAACAGTTTCACCTTATTCACTTTATCAAAACCCCTTATAATTTTGAACAGCTCTATTAAATCTATTAAATAAAATAATGGGGCATCCAAAACTGCACACAATGGCCCGTAATTTCCGATAGGAGGCTTCCTGCGTGCGGATGCCTATCGGAAAAAAATCTACGCACTTGCCTGAGGGCTCCCGAGGTCCGGACACTTCCACTCCTGGGCCTCTCCACAGTCGAAATGCGCAGGGCTCACATATCCCAGGGGCTCAGGCAGTTCACAAGCGTCCCTGGGATCACGTGGGCCAGGTGAGCCAATGAAAGAAGTGAATCTCCCTTCATACTTTTGACAGACGGACCTGTCAAAAGTATGAATGGAGATCACCCCAAAAAGACACTAAAACATTAAATAATTTTTTTTTAAATCACGTTTTTAAAATGAGTTAAAATTACATTAAATTAAATATTTTAAACAAAAATTAAATTTTTTGAAAAAAATAATTAAAGTTTTTTACGGGGCTAAAAATAAACTTACCTTTTTTAAAAGTATTTTAAAATTATAAATGAGTGAATTAAAAAAAAAAACTTTTTAAAACTCTTTTACCAGGCGTAAAATTTCTAAGGGTTTTCAGCGGGCGGAGGTTCTGCAGAAAGCAGAAGTCTCCACCCGCAGAGGCCCTTCTCCAGGGTAGGCGTCCAATCTGTCAAGAGCATTCTTGACAGATCGGAAATGCCGGTTTTCAGCCCATGCACTTCGCATGCCTGAAACAGGCATTCTGATATCCCTACGGGTGTGTACACAGCTCGTATACACCCATAGGCATCGGAAAATACGGGCCATTATTTTAAACTGTGGCCCAACCAATGTTTTGTATAAATGTATTCTTACTTCTTTCTTCTTCTTAGGCAGTCCCTCGGAACCGAGGATGACTTACTTTCACATTAAAAATGAGTTCTCGGGTGACTGATGAGTCCAATGTGGGACCTACAGCCTCTGTCATAGGTGGGGCAGACGGTGGTTGAAGGGACGGGTGGGTGGGGTGCTTGGGTTGACGTGCGCTCCTTGCGCTGCCTGTGCTTGGCTTCTGTTTGCTCCCGGCGAAGAGACTCGAGGTGTTCGGCGCCTTCCCGGATGCTTCTCCTCCACTTTGTGCGGTCTTGGGCCAGGGATTCCCAGGTGTCAGTGGGGATGTTACACTTTTTCAAGGAGGCTTTGAGGGTGTCCTTGAAGCGTTTCCTCTGCCCACCTGGGGCTCTCTTGCCGAGCTGGAGCTCCGAGTAGAGCGCTTGTTTTGGGAGTCTCGTATCGGGCATGCGGACAATGTGATCCATCCATCGGAGCTGATCGAGCGTGGTCAAAGCTTCGATGCTGGAGATGTTGGCCTGAGCGAGAACACTGATGTTGGTGCGCCTATCCTGCCAATGGATTTGCAGGATCTTGCAGAGGCAGCCTTGGTGGTACCTCTCCAGTGCTTTGAGGTGCCTGCTGTACATGGTCCATGTCTCTGAGGCATACAGCAGGGCAGGTATCACTGCTGCTTTGTAGACCATGAGCTTAGTGCCGGGTTTGAGATCCTGGTCTTCAAAAACACTCTCTTCCTCAGGCGACCGAAGGCTGCACTGGCACACTGAAGGCGGTGTTGGACTTCGTCGTCGACATCTGCCCTTGTTGACAGTAGGCTCCCGAGGTATGGAAAGTGGTCCATGTTGTCCAAGGCCTTGTCGTGGATTTTGATAATCGGGGGCAGTATGTGTGGCGGGGGCAGGTTGTTAGAGGACCTTTGACTTACGGATGTTTAGTGTAAGGCCCATGCTCTCGTATGCTTCGGTAAAGGTGTTGACGATGGTTTGGAGTTCGACCTCCAAGTGAGCGCAGACAGAAGCATCGTCTGCATACTGTAATTCAACGACAGAGGATGGGACGACCTTGTTACAGCCTGCTAATCTGAAAATGACCCGTTTATCCCTACTTTCTGTTTTCTGTCTGTTGACCAATCCTTTATCCATGCTATTACCCCCAACCCCATGCCCTTATCTTGCTTAACAACCTTTTATGTGCCACTTTATCGAATGCCTTTTGGAAATCCAAATATGCTACATCCACTGGTTCCCCTTTATCAACCCTGCAAGTTACATCCTCAAAAAACTAATAAATTTGTCAAACATGATTTACCTTTCATAAAACCATGTTGACTTTGCCTAATCATATTATGATTTTCTAAATACCCTGTTTCCACTTCCTTAACAATGAATTCCAGCATTTTCCCTACTGCAGAGGGAGTAACTGGTAGAATAGATGGGGGAGAGCCAGTAGATGTGGTGTACCTGGACTTCCAAAAGGCCTTCGATAAGGTCCCACATAAAAGATTAGCATGGAAAATTGAGGCTCATGGGATAAAGGGGAAAGTTTTGGCGTGGATAGGGAACTGGCTGTCAGATAGAAAACAGAGAGTTGGAATAAACGGCTCATTTTCTGAATGGCAGGCAGTAACAAGTGGGGTACCACAGGGATCTGTCCTGGGCCCCCAGCTGTTCACAATTTACATTAATGACCTGGATCAGGGAGTCGGATGCAGCATTTCCAAATTTGCAGACGACACTAAACTAGGAGGTGGGGTGGGCTCAGAGGAAGAGACCAGGAAGCTCCAGAGCGATTTGGACAGACTGGGCGATTGGGCGGATAAATGGCAGATGCACTATAATGTGGACAAGTGCGAAGTTATCCACCTTGGGTGCAGGAACGGGAGGGCAAATTATTATTTAAATGGCAATAGATTGGGAGAGGGGGAAGTACAGAGAGACCTGGGTGTTCTTGTACACCAGTCACTGAAGGCGAGCATGCAGGTGCAACAGGCGGTCAAGAAGGCAAACGGTATGCTGGCCTTCATAGCAAAAGGGTTAGAATACAGGAACAGGGATACCTTGCTGCAGCTGTACAGGGCACTGGTGAGACCACACCTCGAGTACTGTGTACAGTTTTGGTCGCCTCATCTGAGGAAGGATGTTCTTGCCATGGAGGGGGTGCAGCGGCGATTCACCAGGCTGATACCAGGAATGGCGGGAATGACCTATGAGGAGAGACTATGTAGTTTAGGGATGTACACACTGGAGTTTAGAAGATTGAGAGGGGACCTCATAGAAGTGTATAAAATTCTGACAGGTCTAGACAGACTGGATGCAGAAGGAATGTTTCCCTTGGCGGGTGAGAACAGAACTAGAGGACATAATTTAAGGATAAGGGCTAAACCATTTAGGACAGAGATGAGGGGGAATTTCTTCACTCAGAGAGTGGTGAACCTGTGGAACTCATTGCCACAGAGGGCAGTGTACGCCAGCTCATTAAATATATTTAAGAGGGAATTAGATATATTTCTACGGGCAAAAGGGGTTAAGGGTTACGGAGAGAAGGCGGGGACGGGATACTGAATTAAAGGATCAGCCATGATCTCATCGAATGGCGGAGCAGGCACGAAGGGCCGAATGGCCTACTCCTGCTCCTATCTTCTATGTATCTATGTATCTATGTATCATTAAATAAATTTAAAACAGAAATAGATAGTTTCCTAGAAGTAAAGGGAATTAAGGGTTACGGGGAGCGGGCAGGAAATTGGACATGAGTCTAGGTTCGGAATGGTCATGACCCTGTGGGTAGTGGAGTGGGCCCAGGGGCCGTGTAGCCTTGTTCTGCTCCTACTGTGTTCTAATTCTGTGTTAGATTTCAGGAGATGGTTTTATTCCTGTTCCTGGCTGGGGTGGAGATCGCCTTTACAGAAGGTAAGTACTGTAGAAAATATAGGGACAGAGTGATCTCCTGGAAGAATTTCGATCGCCTAGATGGGTCGGAGAGGAATTTCCCAGATTTTTTTCTCCCAAATTGGCCATTGGGTCTTTATCTGGTTTTTCGCCTCTCCCGGGAGATCACATGGGTTCGGGTGGATGCAGAGTGATAGAAGATTTGAGGTTAGGATCAGATCAGCCATGATCTTATTGAATGGTGGAGCAAGCTCGAGGGGCCGATTGGCCTACTCCTGCTCCTATTTCTTATGTTCTTATGTTCTTATGTAGCGTACACCGTCATTCCGCCATCAAAACTTTGGTATTTGGTGTATGCGCAGGCGCATGCGGAAATGCTGAAGTTGCGGTCTGTCATTAACAGCTCCAAAACAGGCTGCGCTGTCGTCCCCACCGCCACCCCCTCCACAAAGCTGGCAATCTGTGTAATCAGCCAAATCAGGGAAACTGATGATACCATCAGCTCTTCTGCAGTAAGTACGCTGTTAAATTCCCCACTAAAAGTTAGACCCAAAGGGATTAGGTATAACTGGGGTTTTAACAGCGTTATTACTGCTAAACAAATGGTAAGGGCCGGAAAATTAATTTAAATTTTGTGCAGCATGAAATTTGTCTATTTTAATAAAAATTGTCCATTTTTAAACCTTCCAAAAAATTAAAAAAACATTTTTTTAAATCGTTTGTCCATCTTTATTTCCGGTTTGCCTTTTCCCCATGTGAGAGCCCCAATCTTTGTTTTGCTCTCTCTAACATTTGTAAAGTTAGAATTTTAAGAGCTTACTCACTTCCTCATTCGCTGCCTGTGCGAATTCTGCTTTTTGATTGGCTGCTTAGACAACCTATTGATGTCACAGCAGCTCGAACTTGGGGATCCCCATTAACGTCCATTGATTTGAATTGAATGTCAGAAAACCCGAAGTTCTCGACACAGGGATTGCGAGATCTTTGTGCGAGGTATGCTTCAGGGCCAGCAGCGAATGCCTTCGCTTCACTGCTGACTGCAAATTTCAGGCCCAAGTCTAGTCTTCAGGTGTAGCGGGATGTGAGGGAGGGGATAATTGAACCAGGATTCACAAGTGTAATTCAGTTTTCATTTTAAAGTCATAAATTCTGTCCTTATTTTGATATAATACTTTGATTTTATGTGTAATTAGATATCAAAACTGACAGCAGTTTAAGAAACAGAGTTGTGGAGTTATTTGCAGCAAAGGGGTTTCTCACAGTACAGGCGGAGGAGCTGGGAGTTGCGACAGTGCCACCACTGGTGGGAGGGTGTGATTACAATGTGAGAAGTTTCCTGTGGACAATGGAAATTATAGTATTACATAGAATGTACAGCACGGAAACAGGCCATTCGGCCCAACTGGTCCATGCCGGTAGTTATGCTGTACACAAGCTTCCTCTTCATCTAACCATATCAGCATAACCTTCTACAAAAGCAAAATACTGCGGATGCTGGAAATCTGAAATAAAAACAGAAAATGAAAAATAAAAACGAAAACAGAGTCTGTTTCTCTCTCCACAGATGCTGCCTGACCTGCTGAGTATTTCCAGCATTTTCTGTTTTTATTTCAGATTTCCAGCATCCGCAGTATTTTTCAGGTCGATGACCTTTCTTCAGAACTGGAAAAAGATATTAATGGGACAAGTAAAGAAACAAAAGATGGGTCTAGAAGAGATGCAAATGGGTATAGCAGCATCATCAAAAGCTGCCAGCTGAAAAAATAGGGGCAGAGGTTATGATCTGAAATTGTTGAACTCAACGTTGAGTACAGAAGGCTGTGAAGTGCCTATTAGAAAGATGAGGTGCTGTTCCTCGAGCAGCGAATACAGTATACTAAATTGCAAGTAAATCACTGTTTCACCTGGAAGGAGTGTTTGGGGCCCTGGATGGTGGGAAGGGAGGAGGTAAAAGGGCAGGTGTTGCTTCTCCTGCACTTGCATGGGAAGGGGAGGGGGTGTTGGGGGTGATTGAGGAGTGGACCGGGGTGTCATGATGCCATCTCCTCTACACTGGGAAGACCAAACGCAGATTGGGTGACCGCTTTGCGGAACACCTCTCTTCTGTCTGCAAGCATGACCACGAGTTTCCGGTCGCCTGTCACTTTAATTCTCCACTCCTCTCCCACTCTGACCACTCTGTTCTCGGCCTCTTACACTGTTTCAATGAAGCTCAACGTAAGCTCGAGGAACAGCACCTCATCTTTCGATTAGGCACTTTACAGCCTTCTGGACTCAACATCGAGTTCAACAATTTCAGACCATAACCTCGGCCCCTATTTTTTCAGAAGGCAGCTGTTGATGATGCTGCTATACCCATTTACAACTCTTCTAGACCCATCTGTTGTTTCTTTACTTGTCCCATTACCGTCTTTTTCCAGTTCTGACGAAAGGTCATTGACCTGAAACGTTAACTCTGTTTCTCTCGCCACAGATGCTGCCTGACCTGATGAGTATTTCCAGCATTTCCTGTTTTTGTTCCAGCATAACCTTCTATTCCTTTCTCCCTCATGTGTTTATCTAGATTCCCCTTAAATGCACCATATGTAGGATTCTCAAAACTCCCACATTTCCCAAGTTATTAATAAGGGACCCTGAAGGACAAGTTATCGATAAGGGAACCCTGAAGGGAATGGCTTTTGGACTTTATGGCAAAAAACTGCAAGGTTAAAGTAGGACCCTGCAGACAGGATGTCAAGTTCAAAAGCTTAAAACTTGACATGCCTGGGCCTGTGGGAGACAGCTTTGATTTGTTATTTCGAAACCAGACAACTGGAGGAGACAGAACACGCATTCTTTCCTTTAAACAAATCAACCCAGGAAAAGACTTAATCTTGCACAAACCTAAAGCCCATCAAAACTATGCATATATAATCGCTTACAGTTCGAACTAGCTACCAAGCCAGGAAGACACCGATTAACATTATGCATAACAAACACCCAAGACATTAAAAACCATTTAGCAATGAGACCACCGCCCAAAACCCAGTTAAGGTGAATGGCTATAATCACCTTAACGAGCCCGCCAAAAATCGAACAAAGAACTAACACTGATTTGGCACGCAGATAACAAACTCAAAAACAGTATAACTGTAGGCTCACCTGAAACCAAAAGAGAAGCATTCGGGAGGCACGCTAGCTATCGACACGACACCAGAGGGGGCCAAGTGAAGCCAACAGGAAGGCTCACGCAACATCACGGCGAGGGGGCACGGTGGGGCAGGCTCGACCAAAGACAACAAGGCCGCAACCGCAGCCCTACACGAGGACCGACCACGAGCACCGCGGTAACAAAAGGGGCCGGGTAAACCATACCTTCAGATTATTACCACTACACAGGTAATGCCGACACCGAAGACCGCCAACCGAACCCCAGCCGCAACAAAACCTGATGACCAGACCACCACCGGAAGAACAAAACCCGAAGTTTTCCACTCTACAAGCTAAAGTACCCAACAAAGATTTTATTCTCCCTATTTCTAACTGAGAAAAGTGGGTACACACCAGACAAATCCACAACCGCGCCTAAACTGCATCAGCGGACTCCACCAAACTGAAGAACCTTCGCAGATTCTAAGACTAGTACCACGTGGAGACGGCAGGCCCCAAAGGACACAAAGAACGAACCCCAAAAACGCAACCGGCTTAACTGACAGGATTCGAACTGTCAAGAAACCCCTGTTGGTAAGCATGATCCCTGGCCCCTTTTAGCACAATTTAGTTAGATATTGGGGGTGGGACAAGGGTAGGGGGATTATTAATGTGATTTTTCCCTCGTTGTGCCGTGTGTTCCCCATTCCTAATTAAGTGTACTCTTGAATGTCTGTAACTATTCCAGTAATCTAAGTGTAATTTTTCAAAGTTATAATTTTATTGTGACTAATAAAACACAGTTTTCTTGCACCAAACCAGTTGTCTACTCCAATTTTGTATCGCAGCCTGTACCTAAGTCCAGAGTCTAGAACCAAAGGGTGTGGGAGCGATTTGAACCGCTCAAAACAGTCAGAGGCAAAGCTGACTCAAAACACCACCCCCTACACATATAATGAAAAAAGATGGCACAAGGTGTGGGCAGATGTAAGGTTTTTAATATACAGAGAGATGCATGCAGTATAGTATTTATCAGGTTTGTCTGAAAATTATATTTCAAAGAAAACCAATGGAAAAGTTGGTTATGGGACCAGGTTAAATGCTGGAATTTGAAACAAAGCTGAAGTTTTTTTCAATTCTGGTACTTCATCAAATAAAATCCAATTTCTTCCCTGTTTGTGGGAGGTGATGTATTACCATATGGCCGGCCAGTACCGAGTATTTTACAAACAGACAAAACCAATTGAGTTCACCAAGTGAAAAACCTGGACTTTCTAATTGTATGCATGTGTATAGATATTGTACTTTGAATATTTGCTAGATATCTCTTTCATATTGCTATCTAATTGTAAGTAAATACATGAGTTAATTTAGTCTGTAAACTTCTGGTCTTGTGGTAATACTCACCATCTCAGTTGATGGTGATCAAATATATATACACATGCACATATCAAATAATTAGGACTAAGATGCTAGAACTGGAGTCTGTTATGGCAGGAGGGAACCACAATGTTGTGGGAATATCTGAAACAATGCTAAATACTGAAGATAGAAATAAATGTAACATTCAAGGGCATAGAGTGTTCATCAGAGAGTGGACAAAAAAAATAATGCAGCCACAAAAGGCAGGAACACCTGGAGAGCGAAGAGTTAATCCTGTGGAAACAGGGTTGGATTGATGCACAGGCCTACGGGGCCCGTGCCCCAGGGTACCCAGCTACAGTACACTTGCTAAAGACACTTGATAAAGTCCTTCATGAAATGCCATTAGTCAAACTCAAACCTGTGAGGATTTAGGGTAAATCCCAGGCATGGAGAAGAAAATGGCTGAAGGGTATGAAGCAATGAGTACTCGTTAGAAGAGTTGTGTTCTAAGGGGGGAATTACTGAGTAGGGTGCCCCAGGGCTCAGTGTTAGGACCATTACTGTGCCTCATTTACATAAACAACTTGGATTCAGAAACTCAGTGCACAGTGGTCATATTTGGCTGATGATACCAAATTGGATGGGGCAGTGGAACTGGAGGAATCACAGAGTAAATGGACAAAATAAATATGTGGGCAGATCAGTGGGCGATGAAATTTAATACAGATTAGTGCTAAGTACTGCACATCGGATACAAAAATAAGCAACACACCTATCCCGTGAATGGTGTTGAAATAGCTAAGTAGGAATTGGAGATCAAGGTGGCTCAGGAGACTTGATGCTAAACATGTCCAATCAATGGAGAGCTGCAATCAACAAAGCCAACAGGATGATGAAGTATAGAGCCAAACCGATAGAACATAGTCAGAGGAAGTTGTAATCAGTCTGTGCAGTGACCTGGTCAGACCACGCCTTGAGTACTGTGTCCAGTGCTGGTTGCCAAGACACATGAGAGACATTCAAGTGCTGGAGATAGTGCAGAGAAGAGCCACAAGGCTGATATCTGGTTTCAGGGGTCTGAGTTATGAGGAAACATTAGGGAGACTTGGGCTTTTCAGCCTGGAAAGCTGGAGTTTGAGAAGTCATTTTTTTTAAGGTGTATAAGATAGTAAATGGTATGGAAAAGGTAAATCTGGAATATTACTTTAAATTGTGGGTGTACGGCAAGGAGTCTTAGGTTTAAACTATTAAAAGGAAACTTTAGGACTAATGTCAAGAGGTTTAGGTTCATGCAGAGAGGGATCAACACTTGGAATCAACTTCCCAGTCGAGCGGTGGAGGCGAGAAACCTGGATGCATTTAAGAAATAATTGGATGCTGCAAGGGGAAAACTGTCGGGTTTTTCTGGAAGGATGAACAAATATGGGATGAAAGGTCTATCTCACCTGCAATTATTTTGTGATCTTGTGAAGAGTAAGCGCTCACAGAATTGGATACAACAAATAGTGACATGTATGCTAATTGAATCAAACAGTGATATTAATAACACCAACTGGGTGGATTGCATTGACTCACCCTCTAGTATTCCTCACCATTGTTTCCTTTGGTTTTATATTTTTATATAATATTCCCAACAGTGAATCTTTGCAAGCCTGCACATAATCTCCGAGAAATACCTTGCTGTATTTTGAAATGTTTGCAAGAATCTTCAGCCAAAAGGGCCAAGTGGCTGCACCTACACGGCCTCCTCCTGAGGTCCCCACCATCATAGATACTAGTGTCCAGCCAATTCGATTTACTCCACGATATTAATAAGTGGCTGTGTACAATGCACACAGCAAAATTTATGGGTCCTGACAAAATCCCAACTATAATGCCAAAAACTTGTGCACCAGAGATAGCCACTCCTCTAGTTAAGCTGTTCCTGCATAGCTATGACACTGGCAATTACCTGACAATGTGGAAGATTGCTTAGCAATGTCCTTTCCATAAAATGCAGGACAAATCCAACCAGGCCAATTAGCGACCCGTCAGCTGCCTCCAAATAATCAGTAGTGACTGAAGCAGTCATCAATCGTGCCATCAAGCAGCAAATTGTCCCCAATAACCAATGCTCAGTTCAGGTACTACCAGAACCACTCAGTTCCAGACCTCATCACAGCCTATATACAGACCTGGATGCAATAGCTGAATGCCAGAGGAGAGGTGGGATTGGTTACCTTCAACATCAAGGCAGCATTCAACTGAGTATGACACCAAGGAACCCTAGTCAAACTAAAGTCAATGGGGGTCATGGGGAAAACTTTCCAGTGGCTGGAGTCATACCTGATGCAAATAAAAATGTTTGTGGTTGTCAGAGGCCAGTCATCACAGCCCCAAGACTTCACTGCGGGAGGTCCTCAGGGAAGCGTCCTTGGTCCAACCATCTTCAACTGTCCCTCCAACATAAGGTCAAGAATGAGGCTGTTTGCTGATGATTCCACAGTATTCAGCTCCATTCACAACTCCTCCAATAATGATGCAGCCCATGCCAACTTACGACAGGACCTGAATAATCTCCAGACTTAGGCTGATAAGTAGCAGGTAACATTCATGCCACATAAGTGCCAGATAATGACTATCTTAAACAAGAGAAATCCCAGCCATCCCTACACTTGACCTTCAATGGTATCACCATCGCAGAATTCCCCACCATCAACATCCTGCAGGGTTACTGTAGTGTATGTACTTTGCAGAAGGAACTATATTCTGCAGCCCCTGTATACTGCAGTACCAGTAGTGACCACCCCTGTATATAAGCCTGTGTAGTAACATTTGCATAGTAGTTCCAGGTTGCCTCCATTCAGTAAAGACCTGTTATAACCAACTCCTGCAGTCCGTGTCTCAATTATACACGGACACAATACTGGCGACGAGCAGATACGAACTTACCTACAGTCTGCACCACCTCATGGGGATCCATCCCTGAAGCGAAGTTATCAGAGGTCGAGGCCAGAAGGAAGAAAGAAACAGAAGAAACGGGCGTCGACTGTGGGCATCCGCCTCTGAGTCAGCGGAGTTGAAGAATTGCAGGAGAGGCTGTCGAGAGCGGGGCTTGGTTATCCTGTCGATGGTGCTTCAGCTAATCGGGCTGGTGGCAGGCAGTACACTGATCCTTCCTGGGCTGCGGCGGTCTAGAGCTCGAGCGGGTGGCTTTGCAATGGGGCCAAGCAGCGTTGTCGGGAAGAGAGAGAGAGAGAGGGTGGAGCACACAGGGCGCAGCCGGTGCTACGAAGCCGGGCAACGCACAGACCCGAGAAGAGGGAGGCAAGAGTCCGCAGGGTTGTTCTGACGACGGGGAAATAATAAAAATTAAACGCGCAGAAAGCCGCGAGGAGCTGCAGTTTGCCACGGGAACCGCGGAGAGCGGCGTTAGCAGCAGCGCGGGGGGAAGTGCGTGAAGACCATAGGGCGTCGCCATCAAGGCATAAAAACGGCAGCAACAGTGCTAGCAACAGCGGAGAAGACAGAAAGCGCGGGAGGCGCCATCTTAATCCAGCGGGGAAGAAAGCAAAGCGCGGGAGGCGCCATTTTGTTAAATCGGGGAAGAAGGCAAAGCGTGGGAGGTGCCATCTTAGATTTCCAAGATGCCGAAGACTGGCAATATCACTGCCTTCGATAATGCAATAGAAGACTGGACCACGTATGTGGAAAGAGTCGAAGTATATTGCGAGGCAAACGAAGTAGCCGATGAGAAAAAGGCATCGGTACTGCTAAACTTAATGGGCGCAAGAACGTACGGCCTATTGCGGGACCTGATTACTCCAGCCAAACCAAAGGCGAAGAGTTTTAACGAAATTGTTGCTATCCTACAGGAACACCTAAATCCTACACCGCTGCTGATAGCAGAAAGATTTAAATTCCACAGGAGAAATCAGCATAAAGATGAGAGCAATGCTGATTACCTTACGGAACTACGCAAGCTATCAAAGCACTGCCAGTTCGGAGCAGGACTGGCAGATACCTTACGGGACAAATTTGTCTGTGGACTCCTGAGTGAAGGAACCCAGAAGAGGTTACTCTCAGAGAAAGAGCTGACGCTAGATAAGGCTTTCAGCCTGGCAGTATCGTATGAAGCAGCAGCAAGGGGAGCTGCGGAAATACAGCAAAAGCCACAGGAATACGGCACCCACGAAATGACACGGGAATTTGCAAAATGTTATTGCTGCGGCAGAACAAACCATGACCAGAAGGATTGCTAGTCCAAGGACAAAATATGCAGGCAATGCGGAAAGATGGGACACATTGCACGAGTTTACAGGTCTGGGAAGAAGACCAATGACAACAAAAAGGCTACTAAGGAACCGTACAGGAAAGTACAAAAGATGACGGACAGTAGTTCCGAAGACCAGATGAGCGATAGTGAATCCGGGAACAAGAGACTAAGCTGTCTCAAACTTCACAACGTAATCGCAAAAGAGGATCACCGAACCATTTGGGTCACCCTCACGATAGCAGGGTCCTAAGTCAAAATGGAATTGGATACAGGATCAGCTCTAACCGTCATGAATCGACGAGACTACGAGCGGCTATTCTCACACATACCCTTGAAAGAGACATCCATTGTCTTGAAGACGTATACGGGGCAAAAAGTATACCCAGAGGAAAATTAAGGGTGCCTGTCGAATGCAACGGCAAGGAAAGACAGAAATTGTATCTGTACATACTGCAAGATGGTGGACCACCGTTATTGGGACGTGAATGGATCAGAAAGATAAGTTTAGACTGGCACTCCATTCAGGCACTGACGGTGGCTGGTAGAAAGGATGACGACGTCACTCCTGGACGATTGTCAACAATCTTAGCTAACGCCAAAGAGCTATTTCAACAAGAACTGGGAACTCTTAAAGGCGTAACTGCCTCGATGAAAATAGAAGAGAATGCAATTCCCAAGTTTTTCAAAGCAATTCGCCCAGCCGTCGAGGCAGAGCTGGAGAATCTGAAGAATGCAGGCGTGTTATCTAAGGTAGACTGGAGCGAGTGGGCGACACCCATCGTTCCTGTCATGAAGAAAACGTTAGACAATAAGTCTGAGGAGCCAAGGAAGGTTCGCATCTGTGGGGACTTCAAGGTGATGGTGAACCCAGTCCTTCACACAGTACAATATCCTCTTCCAAGGATAGAAGATATCTTCGTCTCACTATCTGGAGGGAAGCGTTTTACAAAAATTGACCTAGCACAAGCATATTTGCAGATGGAGGTTGAAGAATCCTCTAGGAAGTATCTCACGATAAACACTCACAAAGGTCTTTACCAGTATAATCGACTGGTATTCGGAGTAGCATCAGCTCCGGCGATATGGCAAAGAGCGATGGAACAAGTCCTGCAAGGAATTCCGGGGACTCAGTGTTACTTGGACGACATCCTAGTGACAGGTGAAGATGACAGTGAACACCTTGCCAACCTAGAGCAGGTGCTCACTAGACTACGTGAACATGGGCTACGGGCCAATCGCCCCAAGTGCAAGTTTTTTAAGAAACAGATATCGTATTGTGGCCACGTGATTGATGAAGAGGGGTTACATAAGTCCCCTGACAAAATTGAAGCGGTAGTTAAGGCTCCAGCGCCTGAAAATGTGTCGCAACTGAGGTCATACCTCGGATTGGTGAATTACTACCATAAGTTTTTGCCGAATTTGTCCACAATTCTGCACCCACTGAACGCCCTACTACAAACGGGAGTAGCATGGAAATGGAGCGATGAATGTAAGCGGGCCTTTCAGAAGAGTAAGGACCTAATCACTTCAAGAGAAGTATTGGCTCACTACAACCCATCACTACCGATAAGACTGGCGTGTGATGCGT
The DNA here is from genome assembly GCF_052327205.1 of Somniosus microcephalus. Classification (NCBI taxonomy): domain Eukaryota; kingdom Metazoa; phylum Chordata; class Chondrichthyes; order Squaliformes; family Somniosidae; genus Somniosus; species Somniosus microcephalus. The sequence goes on from NC_140990.1 coordinate 216,427,829, forward strand.
CTCCCTACGGCATTGGGGTGGTACTGTCACATAAATTCCTTGATGGTTCAGAGAGGCCGATAGCTTTTGCGTCACGCTCGTTAACTTCAGCCGAGCGTAACTACGCCCAGATTGACAGAGAGGCCCTCAGCCTGGTGTGGGGGGTGAAGAAGTTCAATCACTACCTGCACGGTCAGAAATTTACTCTACTTACTGATCATCAACCTCTTGTCTCCATTTTCAACCCTCAGAAGGGAGTACCGATAATGACAGCACAATGGCTACAGAGGTGGTCCCTTTTCCTAGGGGCACACCAATATGACATCGAGTACAAAGGAACTAAACAGCATGGGAATGCTGATGGATTGTCGCACCTACCGTTGCCGACGGTGGAAGAAGAACTTGCAGTGGATCCAGTGGAGATATTCCACTCGACCATAGTCGAATGTCTCCCTGTGACGAATGCAAACATAGAAAAGGAAACACGAAATGACCCGACACTCTCCTGGGTCTATGATTTAACAGTGAAGGGATGGCCAGCACATGGCGAACCACTGCTGCCAGCATTCTCGCCGAGAAGAGAACAGCTGTCAGTGTGCAGAGGAACCTTGATGTGTGGATCCAGAGTAGTAATTCCACCCAAATTGAAGGATAGAGTGCTCAATGAGCTTCATGAGGGTCATCTGGGAGGGGTAAAAATGAAGAACTTAGCCAGAGCGTTTGTGTGGTGGCCGGGAATCGATAGAGAAATCAAAGAGATGACCAAGAGCTGTACAGGATACCAGAAGGTCCAAAACACCCCACCACAAGCCCCTCTACATCCATGGGAGTGGCCCTCATCTCCATGGCAAAGGGTGCACATTGACTTTGCTGGTCCATTTATGGACTCGATGTTTTTAATTGCGGTGGATGCACATTCAAAGTGGCCAGAGGTAATAAAAATGTCCTCAACCACCACAGAAAAAACTATCACAGTCTTACGAACCATATTCGCCAGGAATGGGCTGCCTGAACACATTTGCTCCGACAATGGACCACAGTTTGTGTCTGAAGAGTTCCGGAGGTTCTTAAAGAACAATGGTGTTAAGCATTACACATCCGCCCCATATCATCCGGCCACTAATGGATTGGCCGAGAGGTTCGTTCAAACATTCAAGAAGGCTATCAAGGCAATGTGTAATGAAGATATACCCCTACAGCACAAGGTGGATAACTTCTTGTTTGCCTACCGGAATGCGACACATGCGGTTACCAACCAAACTCCAGCCATGATGTTCTTCAATCGAAGACTACGATGCCGCTTGGATTTGGTTAAGCCAAACATCAGAAGAGATGTGGAGAACAGGCAGTTTCAGAATATGAATGAAAGGCCGACCAGGAGTTTCAAGATAGGTCAACCAGTTTTGGCCCGGGACTACCGCACAGAGAAATGGCAGCCAGGAACGATCTGTACACGGCAAGGACCTCTAATGTATACCGTGGACGTTGGAGAGAGCATTGTAAGACGCCATGCTGACCAGATTCTAGAGTCACTGGGAAATGTCAACTCCACACCACGATCTGATACACCTGGCGATGAAACCGAAGTACCAATTGCATCTACCTCAGAATCGGTGATATTGGAAGCAGACGAACCAAACAACGACGTTGATCCCGACTCAACGTTGCCAGAAGAACCTGATACCCCAAAGGGGCGTTATCCGGACAGAATCAGAAAGCCTCCTCAAAGACTGAACTTATAATTGCTTAACTTCAACTAATGTATCTAGCAACTGTAATTGTAAATATGTTATTTCATTGTTAATTGAATGTTATGTACTGTTTAGCTAAAAGGGGAGGAATTGTAGTGTATGTACTTTGCAGAAGGAACTATATTCTGCAGCCCCTGTATACTGCAGTACCAGTAGTGACCACCCCTGTATATAAGCCTGTGTAGTAACATTTGCATAGTAGTTCCAGGTTGCCTCCATTCAGTAAAGACCTGTTATAACCAACTCCTGCAGTCCGTGTCTCAATTATACACGGACATAATAGTTACCATTAACTAGAAGCTGTACTGGACCAGTCATATCAACGCCATGCAACAATTGGCTCACCTCCTGACCCGTGAATGTCTTTCCACCATCTCTCAAGTCAGGAGCTGGAATACTCATCATTTGCCTGAATCAGTGCAGCCACAACAACACCCAAGGAGCTCAACACCAACCAGGATAGCAGTCTGCTTGATTGGTGGCCCTACCACTGGACTTGATATCCACCCCTCCACAACCATTGCACTGTGGCTGCAGTATTTCCAATCTACAGGAGGCACTGCAGAAACTCACCAAGGTTACTTCAACAGCACCTCCTTCGCAAGACCACTACCACTGAGAAGGACATATGCAGCAATGTTGTGGGAACACCATCATCTCCATGTTTCCCTCCAAGTCACACACCACCAGGACTGGGGAATTTTAGCTATGAGGGAAGATTGGATAGGCTGGGGTTGTTTTCTTTGGAACAGAGGAGGCTGAGGGGAGACTTAATTGAGGTGTATAAAATTATGAGGGGCGTAGATCGAGTGGATTGGAAGGACCTATTTCTCTTAGCAGAGGTCAATAATCAGGGGGTATAGATTTAAAGTAGAAACATAGAAACATAGAAGATAGGAGCAGGAGTAAGCCATTTGGCCCCTCGAGCCTGCTCCGCCATTCAATGCGATCATGGCTGATCATCCAAATTCAGTACCCTGTCCCTGCTTTCTCCCCATATCCCTTGATCCCTTTAGCCATAAGAAATATATCCAACTCCGTCTTGAATATATTTAATGAATTGGCCTCTACTGCCTTCTGTGGTAGAGAATTCCACAGGTTCCCCACTCTCTGGGTGAAGAAATTCCTCCTCATTTCTGTCCTAAATGGCTTACCCCTTATCCTTAGACTGTGACCCCTGGTTCTGGACTCCCCGACCATCGGGAACATCCTTCCTGCATCTAGGCTGTCCAGTCCTGTCAGAATTTTATAAGTTTCAATGAAATCCCCTCTCATTATTCTAAACTCCAGTGAGTATAAGCCCAATCGACCCAATCTCTCCTCATAAGTCATTCCTGCCATCCCAGGTATCAGCCTGGTGAATCTTCGCTGAACTCCCTCGTCAAGAACATCCTTCCTCAGATAAGGTGACCAAAACTGCACATAATACTCAAGATGTGGTCTCACTAAGGCTCTGTACAACTGCAGCAAGACATCCTTGTTCCTGTATTCAAACCCTCTCGCTACGAAGGCCAACATACCATTTCCCTTCTTAACCGCCTGCTGCACCTGCATGCTTACCTTCAGCAACTGGTGCACAAGGACACCCAGGTCTCGTTGCACTTCCCCTTCTCCCAATCTATTGCCATTCAGATAATAATCTGCCTTCCTGTTTTTGACACCAAAGTGGATAACCTCACATTTATCCACGTTATATTGCATCTGCCATGCTTCTGCCCAATCACCCAGCCTGTCCAAATCATCCTGGAGTTTCTCGGCATCCTCCTCACAGCACACACACCCACCCAGCTTTGTGTCGCCTGCAAACTTGGAGATATTACATCTAGTTCCCTTGTCTAGATCATTAATATATATTGTGAATAGCTGGGGTCCAAGGACCGATCCCTGCGGTACCCCACTAGTCACTACCTGCCACTCGGAAAAAGACCCGTTTATTCCAACTCTTTTCTTTCTGTCTGCCAACCAGTTCTCTCTCCAAATTAATACCTTGCCCCCAATCCCATGTGCCTTAACTTTACACGCTAATCTCTTATGCGGGACCTTATCGAAAGCCTTTTGAAAGTCCAAATACACCACATCCACTGGTTCTCCCTTATCTATTTTACCAGTTACATCCTCAAAAAATTCCAGTAGATTAGTCAAGCACGATTTACCTTTTGTAAATCCATGTTGGCTTTGTCCGATCCTGTCACTGTTTTCCAAGTGCTCTGCTATTACATCTTTTATAATGGACTCTAGCATTTTCCCAACTACCGATGTCAGGCTTACCGGTATGTAATTCCCCGTTTTCTCTCGACCACCTTTTTTGAATAGTGGGGTAAGATTAGCTACCCTCCAATCCATGGGTACTGTTCCAGATTCCATCGAATGTTGGAAGATGATCAGCAATGCATCTACTATTTCTTGGGCTACTTCCTTAAGTACCCTAGGATGTAGATTATCAGCCCCAGGGGATTTATCGGCATTCAATCCCGTCAATTTCTCGAACACCATTTCCCTACAAATACTGATTTCTTTCAGTTCCTCCCTTTCATCAGACCCTATGTTACCCGACATCTCTGGGAGATTATTTGTGTCCTCCTTTGTGAAGACAGAACCAAAATATGTATTTCATTGGTCTGCCATTGCTTTGTTCCCCATTATAAATTCCCCTGATTCTGACTGCAAGGGACCTACGCTTGACTTCACCAATCTTTTTCTCTTCACATATCTATAAAAGCTTTTACAGTCAGTTTTTATGTTCCCTGCAAGCTTACTCTCATATTCTATTTTCCCCTTCTTAATTAATCCCTTTGTCCTCCTTTGTTGAATCCTAAACTGCTCCCAATCCTCAGGTTTATTGCTTTTTCTGGCCAATTTATATGTCCTCTCTTTGGATCTTATGCTATCCCTAATTTCCCTTGTTAGCCACGGTTGAGTCACCTTTTTTGTTTTATTTTTATGCCAAACTGGGATGAACAAATTCTGTAGTTCATCCATGCGGTCTTTGAATGTTTGCCATTGCCTATCCACCGTCAACCCTTTGAGTGACATTTCCCAATCAATCCTACCCAACTCGTGCCTCATACCATCGTAGTTTCCTTTATTTAAATTCAGGACCCTAGTCTCTGAGTCAACTGCTTCACTCTCCATCTTAATGAAGAATTCTACCATATTATGATCGCTCCGACCCAAGGGGTCTCGTACAAGATTGCTAATTAATCCTTTCTCATTACATAATACCCAGTCTAAGATGGCCTGATCTCCAGTTGGTTCCTCGACATATTGGTCCAGGAAACATCCCGTAAACACGCCAGGAATTCCTCCTCCACAGTATTGTTACTAATTTGGTTAGCCCAATCTATATGTAGATTAAAGTCACCCATGATGACTGCTGTGCCCTTATTGCACGCTTCTCTAATTTCCCTTTTAATGCCATCCCCAACCTCTGCATTACTGTTTGGAGGCCTATGTACCACTCCCACTAACGTTTTCTGCCCCTCGGTATTTCTCAGTTCTACCCATACAGATTCCTCATCATCAGAGCTAATATCCTTCCTTACTATTGTGTTAATCCCCCCTTTAACCAGCAATGCTACCCCACCTCCCTTTCCTTTTTGCCTATCTTTCCTGAATATTGAATACCCCTGGATGTTGAAGGATGAGAGGGGAGTTGAGAACTTTTTTCACCCAGAGGGTGGTGGAGGTCTGGAACTCACTGCCTGATAGAGTGGTAGAGGCAGAAACCCTCATCGTATTTAAAAAGTTCTTGGATATGCACTTTAAGTACCGTAACCTACAAGGCTACAGACCAAGAGCTGGAAACTGGGATTTGGCTGGATAGCTCTTTTTTGGCCGGCAGACACGATGGCCTCTTTCTGTGCCGTAAATTTCTATGATTCACCCTAACTTGGACATATATTGCCATTCCTTCATTGTCGTTATGTTAAATCCTGAAATTTGATACCTAATACCATTGTTGGTGCATCATCAGCATAAGGACTGTAGCAGTTCAAGAAGAAGGTCCACCACCATCTTCTTGGATGAGGCATTCTTTCAGGGGGACGTAAAAGGTGCCACAGCACTATTCAAAGTGAAGGGGAGTTGTCCTGGTGTCATGGCCAACATTTAACCCTCGACGAACACCTAAAACAGATGAACTGGTAATTTATTTCATTGCTCTTTGTGGGAGCTTGCTGTGTGCAATTTGGATGCCGCGTTTCCTACAACAGTGACTACATTTCAAAAGTACTTAATTGGCTGTGAAGCGCTTTGGGACGTCCTGAGGCCATGAAAGGCACAATATAAATTCTTTCTTTTTGTTCTTTTTCTCAGGACAAATATGGACTGGCAATAAATGTTGTCTTGCCAGCATCGCCCACATCCTGAGAACAAATATAGAAAAAAATCGATTGTGCCAGTCTCTTCAATTGCATCTACAACTTTCCATTTCCCGAGTCACAGGATGTTAAAGAAACAAATGATTTTGCCTATTTTATTGATCAACGGCAGAGTTCTGACGTTTTTAGTTTGACATTTCAAGTTTATTAGTCTTGAAGAAAATGCAGAATTGCAACAAAAGATCACGTCAACATTTGAACCGGGCCCTGCTCACAATAAATTGTCAGACAGCAAAGGAACAATAATAAATTAATTTACAAATTTCTTGCGATATCAACGTTTGAAACTCTCGCGCATGAACCAAGCAGCGATTAAATTGAATCGAAGCAAAACAGGGTTGGAAGGAGCTACGATCAGAGCACAACAGGAACAGCGAGCGCCGGATTTCCGCCGGACTGTTTTAGTGGACGGACTGAGTGAGTGTCCGCCTGTAACTCACCCGGCTCCAAGATGTCGGGCTTCAGTCCAGAGCTCATCGACTACTTGGAGGGAAAGATCTCATTTGAGGAATTTGAGCGGCTCCGGGAGGAGAGGAAAGCCCGAGAGCGGGTGAGAGGAGGGAGGCTGTGAGAGAGACGGACCACCGCCAATGAAGTAGTTTTTAGTCCTTGTAATGTGACGGACAAAGCGCATGGCAAGGTCCCACAAACAGCAGTGAGATAAATGGCCAGTTTTCAGTTTGGTCACCACACAAGGAGAACTGAAACAAAAGCAGAAAATGTTGGAAACACTCAGCGCCTCAGGTCCAAAATCAGTGGAGAGAAATGACAAGTTAACGTTTCAGGCATTGCCTTTCCTCAGAACGGCACCAGGAGAACTCCCCAACTCATCTTTCAATAGTATTATGGGATCTTTTATGTCCCACCCTGGAGGACCGAAGGGGCCTCAGTTTAAAGTCTCCTCGCACCTCCGACAGTCACACACACTCCCTCAGTACTGCAGTGAAGTGTCAGCCTAGATTATGTGTTTAAATTGCTGGAGTGGGGCTTGAACGCACAACCTTCTGACTCAGAGGTGAGCCTGCTACTAGTGAGCTGGGGAGGGAGGGAGCACGAGACACAGACCTACCCACCAGATAGACAAACATGCAACCTCTATCAGACACCAGACACTCCTGCTCCCTGCACTCATCAGTTGCATGTTGCCATCATACACGTCCCCCTATCCACGCCCCTGAGCAGATACACATACACCTGCCAGATACTCCCACCCACAAAGCATACACACATTGCAGTCCTACCAGAAAATAATTATCTTTCTCTTAATATACACACACACACACACACACACACACATATACTCTTTCTCTGATATGGCCCTGGACAGTGGAACACCTCTCCAGACAGGCAGAGGGAGAGACACACCAACACAGAGAGACTGCAGATCACCAGGCATGCACTCACTGTATCTGCCAGACACATATGCAAAGTAGATTAGCCGGATGCGCTCACTGACTTGGTGTACCAAACTTTCTCATGTTACAGACTTAAAGCGGAGGTGTATTGATCTTGCTTTCTCTGTCTCCCTGACGCAGGCAGGCATCAAAAGAAAGTTTAGACCAGCTAACTAGAAAAATGGGCCTCTACTGGAGAGATAATATTTGTCCCATAACCAGGGAATATAAGAAATTGCTGATTCTCACTATGAAAACAGGATACTGATCATTAATATATTTTATATAAAATACATCAGTGGTTGATTTGAAGCTGTGCTTGTCTCAATTTTCAGTCTGCCTTCTCTAGTGAGAGATGAATGCATGTGTGATGTTTCATCCTTCTGTATAAGGAGTAAACGTCCTCTATATGCAGGATTTTAATTTATTATTACCTTTTCCCTGTAATGAGGGTCCTTGCATTTCTGATACGTCGTTCTGTCCTTGGATGAAATTCGGAGCTGGGTAAACAATATAAAATGTAAAGCATTTAGGAATGTGGGTATAACGTGTGTTTTATTTGGATTGTATGCATTTAGTGCTGAATCAGAAATATAACTGAATGTAAAGTGATTTGGTAAATTGAAATTTTGTTCAGGATCAGCTGAATTGGGTATCTTTTGTGTGAGGTAACTGAGCCTCAGATTGCTGATGAGAGGCTGCATTGTGAAATTTTTATAGTTGGGGATAATATGCATCAAGTGCAATCTTTTTAAAAATCCTTTCATATATGATTTTTATGCCATGAATATAATGTAACGAGTGTTAAGGTTTTTTGCTTTTTTTTTTAGGAAGCCATAGGTGATGGAGTGACTGAAGATGAGGGCGAAATCACTGCTGCAGAAGATCAGGATGGCCCATCCAAAGCTACACATAGCCGTGCCAAGCAACAGGCAGACGATTCAGGTACATTATTCATCTAATTTAGGAAAAGGTTGATTCTTGTCAGTACCACTTTTCAGGCAAACAGTTGTAGAGGCTGGTTATAGTAGATAAACAGAATAAAAAAGAAAGACTTACATTTATATAGCGCCTTTCATGACCTCAGGCGAGTGTCTCACCTCCTGACTCCCCAAAGCCTTTCCACCATCTACAAGGCACAAGTAAGGAGTGTGATGGAATACTCTCCACTTGCCTGGATGAGTGCAGTTGCAACAACACTTAAGAAGCTCGACACCATCCAGGACAAAGCAGCCCTTTTGATTGGCACCCCATCCACCACCTTAAACATTCACTCCCTCCACCACCGGCGTACCGTGGCTGCAGTGTGTACCATCTACAAGATGCACTGCAGCAACTCGCCAAGGCTTCTTCAGCAGCACCTCCCAAACCTGTGACCTTTTCCACCTAGAAGGACAAGGGCAGCAGGCGCATGGGAACACCATCACCTCCAAGTCACACACCTGACCTGGAAGTATATCGCCAATCCTTCATCGTCACTGGGTCAAAATCCTGGAACTCCCTACCTAACAGCACTGTGGGAGTACCTTCACCACACGGACTGCAGTGGTTGAAGAAGGCGGCTCACCACCACCTTCTCGAGGGCAATTAGGGATGGGCAATAAATGCTGTCTTTGCCAGCGACGCCCAGATCCCATAAGTGAATTTTAAAAAGACATCCCAAAGCGCTTTACAGCCAATGCAGTACTTTTGAAGTGTAGTCGCTGTTGTAATGTAGGAAACGCAGCAGCCAATTTGCGCACAGCAAGGTCCCATGAACAGCACTGTGATAATGACCAGATAATCTGTTTTAATGATGTTGATTGAGGGATAAATATTGGCCAGGACACCGGGGATAACTCGCCTGCTCTTCTAAGAAATATTGCCATGGGATCTTTTACGTCCACCTGAGAGGGCAGACAGGGCCTCGGTTTAATGTCTAATCCGAAAGACGGCACCTCCAACAGTGCAGCGCTCCCTCAGTACTGCACTGGAGTGTCAACGTAGATAAAAACTTAAAAATGTTCTAGGTTATTCAGTTAAATGTTAAAATTTGTTTATTGTATATTATTAAATGGTAAGACATTTGGCAAACCGAATAATACAGATTTAGCAGGTTCTGCTATAATGTGATGTGGGTTACGTTTGTAGTGTTTACATCTGTCTTCATGATGTTTTGCATTTAAGACAACAACTTGCATTAATATAGTGCTTTTAACACAGAGAAACATCTGCAAACGCTTCACAAAGGCATAATAAAAAACAATGGATGCTGAGCCTAAGAAGGAGCTGTTAGGAAGTGTGACCAAAAGGTGGATTTTTAACGAGGGTCTTAAAGGAGAAATCACAGAAATCACAGAAACCCCACAGTGCAGATAGAGGCCATTTCGGCCCATCGAGCCTGCACCGACACATATCCCACCCGATCCCCATCACCAACACATATCCCACCCTATCCCCGTAACCCCACGTATTTAATCCCCCTAACACTAATTTGGAAAGGAATTCCGGAATGTGGGGCTTGGGCAGCTGAAGGTGAGAAGCACAAGAGGCTGGAATGAGAGAAACAGAGTTTTTTGGGAAGTGGGCTGGAGGGTTGTTGCAGGGAAACAGTGCAGAAAGCAATACTTCTATTTGACGCTACATAATTTTTGGAAGGCAGTTAGTGAAAAATGGAGTTGAGCTGGCCTGGACTAACAATTTGAGGAAACGCTGTTAAGGGATAATCTCCTTTAAAGACATTTTGACATTGGTAGCCTCTGACATTGATCAATATCCCTGTATTTAAAGCATTAGCCCATTTCCCCCCCAGTAGAACAAAAATGGTCACCTTCTCTGTGTGCTCTCAACCATCTCTCATTGATTGAAACTTCACTGGGATATTTGTGTTGCTATTTTCATCATACCATTCAGGCCTATCTCTGCCTACATTACTGCGTATACTTGGGGGGGAAAAAATTGAAAAATGTTTTGTGAAGTCAGGTAATATTTTTAACATGAATAGACCTTCCCTGATCCAACCTTGGAGTTGCTTGACACCTGATGCAAGCAACAGGGTCGTGCACTGATCATTCCAAGTGGATGTGCTTGATGTTGATGTCCAGGAACATGCATCTTGGTTACATTTGTTCGGGCTTCCTCGGGAATTGTTGCAGCTATTACAGATGCTTCTTGACAGAAAGGACTCTTGGGTGAAAAATTGTTGGGGGACTTCATATGCCACGAACTGGACTTTGGAGTATTTGCATTGCCCAGGAGGTAAGGATCTTTTACCGTGAAGCTTGCAATTGTCGGCCAACATAGGAACAGTAGTCGGCCATTCAGCTCCTCCAGCTTGTTCCGCCATTCAGTGAGGTCACGGCTGACCTGTATCCTAACTCCATCCACCCGCCCTGGCTCCATGTCCCTTAATACCCTTGGCTAGCAAAAATCTATCTAGCTTAGATTTAAAATTATTAATTGAGCTAGCATCTACTGCTTTTTGTAGGAGAGAGTTCCACACTTCCATCATGCTTTGAGAGTAAAAATGGTCCCTAACGTCTCTCCTTAATGGCCTGGCTCCGATTTTAAGGTTATGTCCCCTTGTCCTATACTCCCCACCAGCGGAAAAGGTTTCTCTCTAGCTATCCTATCAATTCCTTTCAAAATTCAGAAAACCTCAATAAAATCACCCCTTAACCTTCTATATTTCAGGGTATCAGATCACATGCTGAGTAAACCATGAGAAAGGACAACCTTAATATATTTTTAACATCAACACCTGTCAATGTTGAGTCATATCTTTACATGTAGTATCATTCTCCTGTGCAGTATACTGGGATGTTACTGCAACTGGAGATAAGAGAAAATTTGTGATTCCTCCTAGTGGGTAGCAGAAGAATTTCATAACTTTTTTTCCCTCCTGAAATGATATGGGGGTAGAACTTTAATCGCATGTACCTTTTCCCCATATTACAGTAATATGTCCTCTTTAACTTGTTACCCTTTGACTTGTTCAGACATAATGTCATATTTTCAGCTGTCCTTTATCATAGATGCTTTCATGTACATTAAAATCATAGAATCTTACAGCACAGAAAGAGGCCATTTGGCCCGTCGTGCCTGTGCCAGCTCTTTGAAAGAGCTATCTAATTTAGTCTCACAGCCCAGCTTTCTCCCTATAACCCTTGATGCGCTATCAATTACTCAAAAGACTGAGGTTAAGCGAGTAACTAACAGGCTTTTATTAACAAGAGAATGAAGGTGTGCCTCGAGTGGTCGACCAGTCCAGAATACAGAGGGACTGTGGAGCAGTCACCTTTATACCTGGACTCGTGGGAGGAGTCAGCCGAGGCATGTACAGACATGTACACAGTGGAATACAAACACACACACAGGCAGGTATAACAGTGGTTTACCACATTCACCCCTTGTTTAAAAATGAGTCCGGCGGGGTGAAGTGTATTAAAAGTTTGTGTATTGGAGTCTCTCCGGAGGTCTTGTCTGCCGCTGTGATCGACGTGGCGACGGCAGGGGTAGTGAAGCTTCCGGCGTCGAGTCCCGCGTAGGCTGGGGCACTGGTGTGTAGTCCTCGTGGGTGTCGAGCGGGTCGCGGGGCCCAGGCGTGCCGTCTGCTGGGGTTGGATATTGGATCGTGGGGGGTTGTGGTAGTGGGTTACTGGGGCCCCCGAGGGTGCGAGGTCTCGTATGGAGACTGTGTCCTCCCGCCCGTCCGGGTACGCAATGTAAGCATACTGGGGGTTGGCGTGGAGGAGGTCGACCCTCTCGACCAGGGGGTCCGTTTTATGGGTCCTCACGTGTCTTCTCAGGAGGACCGGCCCTGGGGACGTCAGCCATGGCGGTAGCGATGTCCCCGATGTGGACTTCCTTGGGAAGACAAACATTTTCTCATGAGGGGTGGCGTTAGTGGCAGTGCAGAGCAGTGACCGAATAGAGTGGAGCGCATCGGGGAGCACATCCTGCCAGCGGGAGGTTGGAAGGCCCCTAGACTTTAAGGCTAGCAGGGCGGCCTTCCAAACTGTCGCATTCTCTCTTTCCACCTGTCCGTTCCCCCGGGGGTTGTAACTGGTGGTCCTGCTTGTGGCAATACCCCTAGCGAGCAGGTACTGATGGAGTTCGTCGCTCATAAACGATGAGCCCCGGTCGCTATGGATATAGCTGGGGAAACCGAACAGGGTGAAGAGGTCATTCAGACATTTAATGACCGTGGCACTGGTCATGTCCTGGCAGGGGATGGCGAACGGGAAACGGGAGTCCTCATCAATAATGTTGAGGAAGTACACATTGCGGTCGGAGGAGGGGAGAGGCCCTTTAAAATCAACGCTCAGGCGCTCGAAGGGGCGAGTGGCTTTTATCAGGTGAGCCCTGTCTGGTCTATAAAAGTGCGGTTTGCACTCAGCGCAGACTTGGCAGTTCCTGGTCATGGTCCTGACCTCCTCAATGGAGTAAGGCAGGTTGCGGGCCTTGATGAAGTGGAAGAACCTGGTGACCCCCGGGTGGCAGAGGTCATTGTGGAGGGCCCGCAGTCTATCGATCTGCGCGCTGGCGCAGGTGCCACGCGATAGAGCATCCGGGGGTTCATTGAGCTTCCCGGGCCGGTACAAGATCTCGTAGTTGTAGGTGGAAAGTTCGATTCTCCACCTCAAGATCTTGTCGTTTTTGATTTTGCCCCTCTGCTTGTTGTTAAACATAAAAGCAACTGAATGCTGGTCAGTGAGCAGGGTAAATCGTTTTCCGGCCAGATAGTGCCGCCAATGACGCACAGCCTCCACAATAGCCTGGGCCTCCTTCTCAACAGCGGAGTGTCTGCTCTCCGGCCCCTGGAGGGTTCGTGAAAAGAAGGCCACGGGTCTCCCCGCCTGATTAAGGGTAGCGGCCAGGGCAAAGTCGGACGCGTCGCTTTCCACCTGGAAGGGGATGGATTCGTCCACTGCGTGCATGGTGGCTTTGGCAATGTCTTCCTTGATACGGTGGAAGGCTAAACGGGCCTCTGCCGTCAAGGGAAAAGAGGTGGACTTGATCAGCGGACGGGCCTTGTCCGCATAGTAGGGGACCCACTGGGCGTAATAGGAGAAAAACCCGAGGCACCTCTTCAGGGCCGTGGGGCAGTGGGAGTTCCATAAGGGGACGCATCCGGTCGGGGTCGGGACCGATGACTCCGTGTTCCACAACACAGCCAAGGATGGCGAGGCGGGTTGTGCGGAATATGCACTTCTCCTTGTTATACGTCAGGTTCAGGAGTTGGGCGGTGCAGAGGAATTTTTCGAGGTTTGCGTTATGGTCCTGCAAGTCATGGCCGCAGATGGTCACATTGTCCAGATATGGGAAAGTGGCCTGCAACGCATTTTGATCGACCATCCGGTCCATCTCCCTTTGGTGATGCCAAAGGGAACCCTAAGGAAGTGGTAGAGGCGGCCGTTTGCCTCAAAGGCAGTATACTGGCGGTCCTCAGGGCGGATAGGGAGCTGGTGGTACGCTGATTTCAGGTCAGTGGTCGAGAAGACGCGGTACCGCGCGATCTGGTTGACCATATCAGCTATGCGGGGGAGTGGGTAAGCGTCCAGCAGGGTGTAGCGATTTATTGTCTGGCTGTAGTCGATGACCAGGCGCTGCTTCTCGCCGGTCTTAACGACCACAACCTGGGCTCGCCAGGGGCTGGTGCTGCCCTCAATAACCCCCTCCTTCAGGAGCCGCTCCACTTCAGTTTTAATGAAAACCCTGTCCCCGGCACTGTATCGCCTGCTCTTTGTGGCGATGGGCTTACAGTCGGGGGTGAGGTTAGCAAACAGTGGGGGGGGGGGGGTGACTCTGAGTGTGGAGAGGTTGCACCTGGTGCGCGGCGGGCAATTTGGAAGCTGCTGGCTGCGGACTGTGAGTGGGGGGAGGGGTCCACCGTACGCCATCGTAACACTTTGAAGGTGGCACTGAAAATCTAACCCCAGTAGAACGGCAGCGCAGAGGTGGGGCAGGACCAGAAGTTTAAAATTATTGTACACAGTCCCGTCTACTAAGAGTGTCACCACGCAGTAGCCGCCAATGTCCGCCGACTGGGACTCGGAGGCCATAGAAATCCGCTGGTGCGCAGGCAGGACTGGGAGAGAGCAACGCCGCACCGTGTCGGGGTGGATGAAGCTCTCCGTGCTCCTAGAGTCAAAAAGGCAGGTTGTTTCGTGACCATTTACCTTAATGTCCATTGTGGACCGGGCCAGCTGGTGCGGTCTCGCTTGGTCCAGTGTAACGGAGGCCAGCGTAGGGGTCGGTGTGTCGCTGCGGGTATCAGATGAGGCGGTGTTGGGGGCCTGCTGCGTCCCGGCTGGCATCCAAGATGGCGGCGTCCATGATCCCCATGTGGCTGGAGGCATCCAAAATGGCTGCTGTTCCGGTGGTTCGCACATGGCTGGGGAGGCCCAAGATGGCGGCCCGCACGGCCCACACGTGGCGCTGCTGGGGTTCGGGGTGGCTTTGGCCCTGCAGACGCTGGCGTAGTGTCCCTTCTTCCCGCAGCCCGAGCAGATCGCATTTTTTGCCGGGCAGCGCGCTCTGGGGTGTTTGGCCTGGCCACAGAAGTAGCATTTCTGGCCTTGGGACACTGCTGCGGTAGTTGGGCCGTTGCTGGGATGTGGCTGGGGTGGCACGGCGCTATGAGACGGTCCTACCGTGTCCCAGGCTGTCGTTCCCCGCGGCGTCCACGGTGCAGAGGAGTAGGCATCCATGCCCCGGTAGGCTGCGCCCAATGATAGTGCGAGTTCAGAGGCCTTGTTGAGGTCGAGGTCACTCTGCTCCAACAGTCGCTGTCGGGTGTAATTGGACCTGTGGCCCGCAACAAAAGCGTCCCGGATAAGTTCCTCTGTGTACACGGCGGCCTTTACATCCTTACAACCACAGGCCCGGCCAAGCACAGACAGTGCCTGAAGGTATTCCTCGGTCGATTCCCCAGGTTGTTGTTTACGACTCCCCAGGAGGTGCCTGGCGTACACCTCGTTCACTGGGCGCGTGTACTGGTCCTTGAGGAGCTTGAGAGCAGCCGTGTACGAGGTCGCGTCCTGGATGACCGAGTACGCTCGGTGGTTCACTTTGGAAGTCAGGACATCCAGTTTGTCCTCATCCGATTTGACCGTTGCAGCGGAGGCGATCAGGAATCTTTCAAAGCACTTAAGCCAGTGAGCAAACTTGGTGGATGCGTCTGCCTCCCGATGGTCTAAGTCCAGGCATGCTGGTGTGAGGATCTTCTCCATTATAAAAAATCTTGTTAATAAAATTGATGCGCTATCAATTACTCAAAAGACTGAGGTTAAGCGAGTAACTAACAGGCTTTTATTAACAAGAGAATGAAGGTGTGCCTCGAGTGGTCGACCAGTCCAGAATACAGAGGGACTGTGGAGCAGTCACCTTTTATACCTGGACTCGTGGGAGGAGTCAGCCGAGGCATGTACAGACATGTACACAGTGGAATACAAACACACACACAGGCAGGTATAACAGTGGTTTACCACAACCCTGCAAAATAATCCTCTTCAAGTACATGTCCAATTGCCTTTTGAAAGTTCCTATGGAATCTGATTCCACCACATTTTCAGGTAGTGTGTTCCAGATCATAACAACCCTCTGTGTGAAATAATTTCTCTTCATTTCCCCTCCAGTTCTTTTGCCAATTATTTAATATCTATGACCTCTGGTTATCGGCCCACTTGCCAGAGGAAACAGTTTCACCCTACTTGCTCTATTAAAACCCCTCATAATTTTGCATACCTCTATTAGGTCTCCCCTTAACCTTGTCTGCTCTAAGAAGAACAATCCCAGATTCTCCAATCTCTCCACATAACTGAAATCCCTCATCCCTGGTATCATCCTAGTAAACCTCCCCTGTATCCTTTCCAAGGCCTTGATATCCTTCCTAAAGTGTGGTGCCCAGAATTGTACACAATACGCCAGCTGAGGCCTAACCAGTGATTTGTAAAGGTTGCATGACTTCGTTGTTTTTGTACTCAATGCCCCTATTTACAAAGCCAAGTATCCCATACGCTTTCTTATCTACCTTATCAACTTGCCTTGCCACCTTCAAAGATTTGGGTGAGTTTCAGAGCATTTCCACACGGTAAGTTGTTGTAGGCATCTGCAATCATGGGGAAACATACAGCAGCATCAAAATCCAGTTGCTCCCAGGAAACAATGTATGTTGGTCAGCCTGGCTGAGCATATGATTCAATGTGAATGCAGGCTCCTGTCTGCAATTCCCCACAAAACCTCTTGCAATCTCAGCTCTGCTGGAGGCGAGGTCTTCATACACTTCCCTCCAGGGAGGGAGGAAACCAGTAAAAGGAGGTGCAGTCACTCTCAACAACTCTTGCACACTGACTAGCGCCTGGTTGGAGAGCATGACTGTCGGAAGTAGAGGAGCAGATCACCTGAGAGAGCGTTGCTGGTGAATGGTGCATGCCATGGAAATCAGGGCAGGGAGAAGAAATAATGTCAGCAGAAAGTTCTTGCTCTCCTGCTTCAGCTTGAGAGCAGCTTGGACCTGTTCTCCACCTGCTGCACCAGTCGGCGTTTTCTGGCACTCGCCAGTTGCTGCTGCATCATTGCCCAAACGCTCACCGTTGGAGGCTGTTTGTTCTTCAGCATGTTGGTAAAGTTTCGAGATTAAACAGAAGTGATTTAAACAGGTTTTAAAAAACACAACTTTTAAAGGCAATTCGAGCCCCTCAGCTACGATGCCACAGTTCCCAGTGAAAACCTCTTTTCAGTATAGAGAGATCCAGCACATTTTTTTGTTGTTAAATGTATTTATTCCCCTGTGAGTCTGGGAATGCAACTGTTGCAGGCTGTTTTATCAGAGATTGAAAGGTACAAACTATTAGTAACAGAACCCTAAATTACTACTAGGAATAGGAAGTCCTAATTACATATTGCACATTTGTGTCAAATATATATAATTTACGCAGTCTTGATAAATCGACTTTGCGGTCTGTAATAGTGAAGTGGTTGCAAAACACTTGATCGTAACTAAAGTTAAAATGAAATGTAAGACATATAAGTGAAGGAAAGAACTTGCATTTATATAGTGCCTTTCACATCCTCAGGACATCCAAAAGCACTTCACAGTCTATGAATTATTTTGAAGTATAGTCACTGTTGTTATGAAATGTCAGCCTGGTGGAAAAAGTTATCCTGGGTCAATTTCTACGGTTTCTCTGTCTTGGATTGGCTGCAAAGAAGGCGACAGAAATGTCATTTTGTAAATTGGGATAGTATTAGCACTGTAAAATGGCAGATGATTTTGTGATACCTGAATAACTCTGGTATATAGGGAAATGAAAATGAGTGAAGAAGCTACATTTTCTAGAGTGTGTAAAAGGCTAAAAGTCTGATGTGTGTTATAAAATACACTGAGTGATGAATTGTTAACTGTCCTGCTTTTATTTTAAATCAAGTTATGAATGTTCAACTTTTTAAAAGCAAACATGGATACAAAATAATCAATTGTTTATTCTGCAGAGGAAACCTCTGATGGTGTGAGCAAGTCTGTCCATCGAGTTTTCGCTTCAATGTTTGGTGATCGTGTAAGTGATGACGATGAGGAGGAACAGGAACAAAGTGAACAGCTCTCTGCTGGAGAGGTTTTCGCCTTGGAGATGGAGTTACACCGAGAACATAAGAAAATGCAAAGGGTGAGCAGCAATGTTCCCTTTAATTTTTTTGGGGTGTGCGGCCCCTTTAATTGGCTGCACGTCCCATTCAAATTCCCGTGCAGGTGCGGTATTTCCTATTGTCAAGCTGGCAAGCGGCCTGCGCGGCTTAAGGGGAACTTTGATGAGCAGCATCATAATGCTATGCACACAGAAAATACTACATTGAGATTAGTTGAATACAAGAAATACCTTATGAGGAAAATGGCCCTGTACAATAATAAGTCATTAAATTGGGTAGTTTTTTCCTGAAATATTTTCTCTATTCAATTAAATTTTGTCTAATTGTTTTTCAAGTTTTTTGTGCTAAATAGTTTGAATGTGGCTGCAGGATGGAAGATGATTCTGAAAGGATACTGAGTTCAGTTTTCTGTTGCATGAGAATGAACTAATTAATTTTGTTTTCCTCTTGTGGATTGTCATATTGAATGATGGTTATCTTGTTTGTAGATGTGGAAGGAAGTGTTTGCCTGCAGATGAGAGTTTATTAAGATCGTGTGTGTGCCACCCAAATTAAATTGACACAGTTGCAGTTGTTTGCGTTAAGGATCTTTCATAGATATCCATATTCAGTGACTCAGACCTGCAAAATAATGGTTTAAACATTAATAGTTTGAGCTGTTTAAGATATTGTTTCATTCAAAGCAAACAAAATGTATTTTAGTACAGCTAAGTACTGGTTTTTGTGCACTTTTTATATACTAGACATAGTTCACTTAAGAGGATTAATGAATGTGACCTCAAGGTAACCAGTAAGTAAGCTACAGTTGATATCTGACAAATTCTGTTATAATATGGAGAATAATGGATACCCAGGAGTGATTAAACAAAATTACTCCTGGAGATGTCAAATGTCATAAGCCACAAGAGAAAAACCCAAGCATTTTAACACTGGGAAGAGATCAGTATCAGCTCTCTGTGTGTTTGTGGCCCGTGACTTTGCACACAGGAAGTGACAACCAAGTGCAGTGTTCAGGTCAAGTGGCGTTAGGGAGGAGGAGGGGAGAGGAAGAAGGGAAGAGAGGGGGACAGAGGGAGAGGAAACTGGAGGGGAATAGGGATGGGGGAGAAGGAGAGACAGAGAGGAGAGGGACGGAGTTGGAGAGGGAGATACAGAATGATAGAAATTTACGGCACAGAAGGAGGCCATTTGGCCTTATGGTGAAGAGTAAGAGAGGAAGTGGGTGGTCAGGAAATGTCTTTAGTGGGGAGCAGGGAAAGACTGGGTAAAATTTGATTGTGATGTGCAAAATGCTGCGGAGGGGGAGGACTTGGGATGGTGGAGAAACGCCTGCTTCTGATGCAGAGAACGATGCACAGTGGGTGGGAGCATCCACAAAATGATGCTCAGGTAAAAGGAGAGATCAATGGACCGTCGGGTGGGGGGGGGAGGAGTTTGTCGACACACAAAATGTAGCTGAATAGGAGGGAGTCCCTTCCAAACAAACACTGGTAAGTGGGGGTGTGTATCCACAAATGTTAGACTGCAGGGTGATGGGCTATGCAGGCCAAGTTTGGGGTTCCCATCTATGGATTGCTGAGGCGGGCCGGGCCAGGCTTTTGGGGCAGAGTCATTAGGAGAGTGTGCTATGGCCATCATGCAGTGCTTTAGGTGGGGTGTCAGTCACAGAATCAGGATATCCAGAAAAAAACTAATCTCATACTTACTTCGTACCTCTCTGCTCTCAACTACACTACAATAGAGATCAATAAAAGCAGCATAATTAAGCAAGAACCGGAATGGCCAGTGACATTACCAAGTTCAGTCTCTGATCTATGCTGCGTTAGCTAATTTTGACCTGAGAATTGGCCTGGGCTGGTGTTGAGTCTGTGCTTTCAAATGTAGTTATGCTGAATAACTGGACACAGACTACAGAATACTTAAACAGGTCTTTAGTAACTGAGGGTCAGGGCTGAACTGAAATACACTTTGCTCCACAGGGTTTATATACCGGTGTGGTCACCACCGGTACTACAATGTACAGGAGCCATCAGAAAGTAGTCCATCACCTTAAGGTATCCTCTTAAGGTGGTACAGGTTACATACACTACAATTCCTCCCCTTTTAGCTTAACAGTGTACACCCCAATTTAAACATAACATGGATAACATATATACAACTTTCACACAAAACTGTTCAAAGATTCAGTCTCTGAGGAGGCCTCCTGATCCGGGCCGGATAACGCCTTTCAGGGGTCTCTGGTTCTCGTTGCTGGGGTGACTCATCCATTTGATCTCCTATGGATTGAACATCATCATGTACGTTCGAGTCTGAGGTAGATGCTACAGGCTCAATAACTTCTTCAACTGGTGTCTCTGCCGTAGACATGGGGTCGACCCTTGTTCTCGATTCCACAAGTTGGTCAGCATGACGTCGTATTACGTTCTCACCAATGTCTACCGTGTACATCAAGGGTCCTTGTCGGGCACGAATTGTTCCGGATTGCCATTTGTCATTCCTATAGTCCCTGGCCAACACTGGTTGTCCTATTTCGAAACTCCGAGTGGCCTTGTTATTTACGTGCTGGAATTGCTTGTTTTTGACTTCCCTACGCACATTGGGTTTTAACAAATCCAACCGGGACCGCAACCTCCTGTTATAGAACATTATGGCAGGGCTTTGATTTGTCACTGCATGTGTGGCGTTTCGATATGCCATCAGGAAATTGTCCACCTTGTGTTGTAGTGGAATATGGTCTTCGCTCATGGCCTTTATCGCCTTTTTGAACGTTTGTACAAATCTCTCGGCCAACCCATTTTTAGCCGGATGATATGGGGCAGATGTATAGTGTTTCACCCATTCTTTTTCATGAATTTCTGGAATTCTTCTGACACGAACTGTGGTCCGTTGTCTGAACATATTTGTTCCAGCAACCCATTCCTTGCAAATATGGTTCTTAGAACTGCGATCGTCTTTTCAGAGGTAGTGGTCGACATCTTAATCACTTCTGGCCATTTGGAATGTGCGTCTACCGCTATCAAAAACATGGAATCCATGAATGGACCTGCAAAGTCGATATGCACACGTTGCCATGGGGTTGAAGGCCATTCCCACGGATGCAGCGGTGCAATTGGAGGTGCGTTTTGAACTTTTTGGCACCCTGAGCAGCTTTTAGTCAGATCCTCTATTTGTTTGTCGATACCTGGCCACCACACATAAGCCCTAGCAAGGCTTTTCATCTTGACTCCCCCCAGATGACCTTCATGCAGTTCCTTCAGAACTCTCTTCCTTAATTTAGGAGGAATAATCACCCTTGTTCCATACATCAATGTTCCTTGACAGACGGACAGCTGTTCTCGTCTGGCTGAGAATGCAGGTAACAGTGGTTCGCCATGTGCTGGCCATCCCTTCACTGTCAAATCGTAGACCCGAGACAGTGTCGGGTCGTTTCTGGTCTCTCTCTCAATACTCACATTGGTGACTGGTAAGCATTCGATGATGGTCGAGTGAAATATCTCGACAGGGTCAACTGCCGGTGCCTCTTCCGCTGTAGGTAGTGGCAGGCGCGACAGCCCATCAGCATTACCATGTTGCTTTGTACCTTTGAATTCGATATCATATTGATGTGCCCCTAGGAAAAGGGACCATCTCTGAAGCCTCTGCGCCGTCATAACCGGAACACCCTTCTTAGGGTTAAAAATGGAAACCAACGGCTGGTGATCTGTCAGCAGCGTAAACTTTTGGCCTTGCAGGTAATGGTTAAATTTCTTAACTCCCCACACGAGACTGAGAGCCTCCCTATCTATCTGAGCATAGTTGCGCTCTGCGGAGGTCAATGATCTGGATGCGAACGCGACTGGCCTTTCCAAGCCATTTGGCAACTTATGTGAGAGCACTGCCCCGATACCATATGGAGAAGCATCACAAGCTAAGCGAATAGGCAGCGTTGGGTTAAAGTGAGCCAACACTTCCTTAGAGGTGATCAGTGCCTTGCTTTTTTGAAAAGCCTGCTTACAGTCCTCGCTCCACTTCCATGGTACTCTCATTTGCAAAAGAGCGTTCAGTGGGTGTAACACCGTGGATAAATTTGGAAGAAACTTGTGGTAATAGTTAATCAACCCAAGGAACGACCTCAACTGGGATACATTTTCCGGAGCGGGAGCTTTCACAACAGCTTCGATCTTGTCAGGTGACTTACGAAGCCCCTCCTGGTCAATGACATGGCCGCAGTACGAGATTCGCTTCTGAAAGAACTCACATTTCTGGCGATTAACTCTGAGTCCATATTCTTTCAATCTGGTGAGCACCTGCTCCAAATTCGCGAGGTGTTCCTTATCATCATCTCCTGTAATCAGAATGTCGTCCAGGTAGCATTGAGTGCCTGGAATTCCCTGCAATACCTGCTCCATGGCCCTTTGCCAAATCGCTGGAGCCGATGCCACTCCAAAAACCAGTCTATTATACCGATATAAGCCCTTATGTGTGTTGATCGTGAGATACTGGCGTGACGCTTCATCAACTTCCATCTGTAGGTACGCCTGTGCCAGGTCTATCTTGGTGAAGTGTTTCCCGCCAGACAGCGAAGCGAAGATATCCTCAATCCGCGGAATCGGATATTGCACCGTGTGAAGAACCGGATTAACAGTGATCTTGAAATCGTCACGGATGCGAACCTTCCCAGGTTCCCGGGCCCGGCTTGTTGCTCAACGAACGCTTCATGACGGGAACAATGGGTGTGGCCCATTCGCTCCAGTCCACCTTTGACAGTACTCCTGAACGTTCTAGCCCTTCCAGCTCTGCTTCCACAGCAGGTCGTATCGCATAAGGTACCGGTCTGGATTTGAAAAATTTTGGGTTTGCATGTTCTTCAACCTTGATGTTTGCCGTAATTCCTTTCAGTGTTCCCAGTCCCTGTTGGAACACCTCCTTAGCATCGTCCAATATTTTGGACAGTCGTTTAGGTTTGACGTCGTCCTCTTTACAGGAATCTACAGTTAGTGCTTGTAAGGAATGCCAGTCCACATTTATTCTCCGGATCCATTCCCGTCCCAGTAGTGGCGGACCTCCCTCAGGTAACACGTACAAGTCCATTTCCTGACTTTCTTTACCATTGTAGACTACCTTTACCTTTATCTTTCCGATGGGGTATACTCTTTGCCCCGTGTATGTTTTCAATACAATCTCCGTATCCCTCAGGGGAATGTGTGAGAATAACCTTTTGTAATCTTGCTTATTCATGACCGTCAATGCCGATCCAGTGTCCAATTCCATCTTCACTTGGACTCCTGCTATCCGAAGCATGACCCAGATAGTTTGGTGGTCTGCTGTGTTACCCACATTATGTATTTTTAGACAACCCAGTTCCTTACTGCTGGAGTCTGAATCCGTCTTCTGTTCATCCGAACTGTTCTCTGTCACCTTGTGTACTTTTTTTGTACTTCTCCTGCGGCGACTTTTTGCTGCTGGTCTTCTTTCCTGACCGGCATACTCTCGCTATGTGACCAAGTTTGCCACATTGCCTGCATTCTTTATCTTTGAACCAGCACTGGTTCTGGTCATGCGTTGTCCTTCCGCAACGATAGCACTTTACTGCGCCCAATGCCATTTCATTGGTGCTGAATTCCAATGGCCTTTGCTGCATTTCTGCAGTGCCTCGTGCTGCTGCCTCGTGCGATGCTGCAATGCTGAAAGCTTTGTCCAGCGTAAGATCCTTTTCCTCTAGCAGTCGCTTCTGGGTTCCTTCCCTTAGTAGCCCACACACAAACTTATCTCTCAGAGCGTCTGCTAGTCCTGTACCGAACTGACAGTACTTTGATAACTTGCGCAGTTCGATTAAGAATTCAGCGTTGCTTTCCTCTTTAAGTTGAATTCTTTTGTAAAATTTAAATCGTTCCGCTATCAGCAGCGGCGTGGGGTTTAAATGCTCTTGCAGGATAGTAACAATATCCGCGAAACTCTTTCCTACCGGTTTATCTGGTGTTACAAGGTGCCTTAATAACCCGTACGTCTTCGCACCCATCGAGTTTAATAGGGTTAGTGCTTTCTTATCCACCGGTACCTCATTCGCTGTACAGTAAACTTCAACGCGTTCCACATAAGTAGCCCAATCTTCCACATCGCTATCAAAAGCAGTGATGTTACCCGTTTTTGGCATCCTTGTTAAGTTTCCTTTATTTTATTTTATTTTTCAAAATGGCGGCTTCCCGCGCTTGGCGGCTTTTCCCGCGCTTGTCTTTTTCCCCCGCCGACTAAAAATGGCGATTACCGCGCTGTTGCCGTTCTCGCCTCCCAGCGGTCCTTTATTTCCCCCGACACTGCTGCTCTTATTCCCCGCCGCTCCCGCGGTCCTCGTGGACATCAACGCTTTTCTGGCTGCTGCGCGTCTCTGCCCCGATTGCAGTCCAGCCCCTGACACCGGCTGCGGTCGTGTTCTCCGCCCTTTTCTTCGTTTTCCCTCCCCTTCTCCCACTGACAACTCGGCCGACTTCCCCTCCGTGCCGCTCGATCGGGCTTACCCGCCACTGTCGTAGAAGGGATGATCACTGCCTGTTGCTGATGGTGGACTTCGTGGCCAGCAAACCAACCCGGGTTCCCGATGGCCTCCCGTGCGATGCAGTGCTCAGCAGGATGTTGAGGGCGGATGCCCCTTTTCGACGCCCGTTCTGAGGACGAAGCTTCCTTGGATGCAAAACTGCCGCTAGGTACGATCAGACTCGTCGCCACTGTTGAGTCTGTGCTTTCAAATGTAGTTATGCTGAATAACTGGACACAGACTACAGAATACTTAAACAGGTCTTTAGTAACTGAGGGTCAGGGCTGAACTGAAATACACTTTGCTCCACAGGGTTTATATACCGGTGTGGTCACCACCGGTACTACAATGTACAGGAGCCATCAGAAAGTAGTCCATCACCTTAAGGTATCCTCTTAAGGTGGTACAGGTTACAGACACTACAGCTGGGGTTCATTGAAGAAAAAAAATATCATCTGGGATTCTCACTCCTAATTGCCTTCCAGTAGTCTCTGCTGGACGTGTCTGTGTGTTGATGGTGGGCAAAGACAAGATTTGGCTCAGTTGTAATGTCTTCCTCAGCTAGCTATCCTGCTGATACCATTAACCAGACCCTAGCATGAAACACCACCAGCAAAACAGATGGGCCACAGGAAGAAAGGGGGTTGGAAGAGGTGGATAAAGAGGGTGGCCTGTCTATGCAGCAACTCAGCGGGGTCAGTTGTCTCTTACAAATCAGATGTTATTGCTAATTTATATTGGGAGCATAGGCTTACTGACAGAGTTGGCAGTGAATCTTTACTATGGATTTTACAAAAGCAAATAAATGATCCAAGCCCCTTTTCTGTAGAAACTTTGGCCTAGAAATTCATTGACGCCACTTTTGGGGCGCTAAAGTGGGGCGTCCGCTAAAGTTAGCGTCCGCCTCCAAATCTAGGCCACTTCTCCGATATTCATTAGCTTCGCCCTACTAGTTCGGGCGAGCGTTAAAACTGCTGTTGGACGCCTCTCTCTGGGCGCTAAGCCGGAGGTGGTGATCGATAGCGCCTAGGCCGGGCGCAGCGCAGGTGCGGCCATCTCCTGACTGACAGCAGACACCCTGGCGCCGGCCAGCTCTTAAGGGGGAAGGGTTGACTGTGTCTGCTGCCATGCCCTGGATAGTGGAGCCCTCCAGCTAGGCCTGAACACTGCTGCTGGACCCAAATAGCGCTTGAAGACATGGAGAAGGCCTGTGAACGTGCGCAGCGCTTCTCAGAGCGTGATCTGAGTGTGCTGCTTGCTGCTGTGGAGAAGAGGCGCCATGTTTTGTACCCGGACAATGGCAAGAAGGCGACGGTCCGCGTCTACAGGAGAGCCTGGAGGCATGTCGCCACCAAGCTGTCAGCCAACAGCGACGTCCCCAGGACCGGTGCCCAATGCCGCAAAAAGATAAATGACCTCACACGCATTGTCAGGGTGAGTACCCTTTCCAATGACCTCCTCATCCTTGCATGTGCACCTCACATTATGGGCAAAGGGACCTGAAAGCTCTAATGGCCAGCCTTCATCCAGCAGCTATGGCACAGGCATGAGCATCAATTGCACATTCTGCACTGAACACACTGGCCAAGCTATTCCACCATGGGAGGCAGTGCACAGCAGATCATGGCGACACACTGGCCAGGCTATTCCACCATGGGCGGCAGTGCACAGCAGATCATGGCGACACACTGGCCAGGCTATTCCACCATGGGAGGCAATGCACAGCAGATCATGGCGACACACTGGCCAGGCTATTCCACCATGGGAGGCAGTGCACAGCAGATCATGGCGACACACTGGCCAGGCTATTCCACCATGGGAGGCAGTGCACAGCAGATCATGGCGACACACTGGCCAGGCTATTCCACCATGGGAGGCAGTGCACACAAGATCACGGCGACACACTGTACTTAGAGGCCGTCCTTTCTCTTGCAGGCCAAGCTGGCGAATAATCGCAGGAGCCGGACTGTGACCGGGGGAGGACGACCCCATTTCCAGCCACTGACCGACCTGCAACATCGCGTGGAGCGCCTCATGGGTCGCCGGGTGATTGGGCCCGTTGCATGTGGAGATGCCGACCCTGTTCTGGGAAGCAATGGTAAGGACATCACCTTTTGCACCTCTCTCGTCCCACTTGCGCATCAGATCTACATCCTTTGCCACTGTCCGACCAATGCGCTGAATGCCACCACTCATGCATCCCGCACTGACGCCCTCTCCTCACTCTAAAGCTACTCTTGTGCCTTCCTGCTTTCAGATGGTCAAGAGGAGGTCCCTCAACTTGCCAGTGACAGACCCTCCGAGGAGGAGCAGGAGGAGGAGCAAGAGGAAGGTGGCCCATCAGGGGAACCCTCAGCCGCGGCCACCCAGGCCAATGTAGGGGACACGTCTTCCCTGGAGGGCAGCGTGGCGGAAGTGTCGAAGGGGAGGGGAGCTCCTGGAACCTGCGTGCTGCAGAAAGGCGGGAGGGGGGGTGGAAGCTCGGTGGCCTTCTCCCCAGAGGGGGGATGCGTCAGAGGGGAGTCCAATTGCTGGGCCCAGCGGCCTCCAGCAACGCAGGAAGGGTCGGGCAGCTCGGCGGCCTTCTCCCCAGAGGGAGAGTCCGGCCTCCAGTCAGGAGATGCTCTTCGCCGAGGAGATGGAAGGCCTCGAAGACTTGTCCGCGGACTCGGAGCGCCGGCACACGGAGCTCATGGCGGTAGTGTCACGATTGCCTGAGTCCATCGATTCCCTCTCTCGGAGTGTGGCCGAGTTCGGGCCCTTAGAGGCCACCAGTCGGGCGGAATACCGGGCAGATCTTGCAGTGACTGGCCAGGTGATTAGTGGTGCCGTCCAGTCACTGGCTGCTCTGCTGCGGGCAGTGAACAGGTCAACATGGGCACTCACTGCTGCCACACTCGCTGTGTCAGCCAGGCATCGCCAGGGCACCCGGCGCGCTGCAGCAGCACATCGGTCTGTCCCTCGGCAGATTGGTGCGCATGCTGCAGTGCTGGCCCGGGCGACTGCCAGTGTCTCAGGCGACCAGCGAGCGCCTGCCATCCGCCAGCTTGCCGCCATTCCTCCAGCCGCCACTGCCACTCCCCCAGTGGAGCTGCCAGGAGCTGCTGCAGCGACTGATGCTGGCCAGCCACAGCTGCAGCAATCAACAGCCGGCCGCTCGACGCCCAGACCTCGACTAGGCCGACCCCCAAGGGCATCTGCCGTCACGACATGTGCCCCTCAGGAGCCTGCCCCCAGCCTTGCAGCAGCCAATGGCCTTACTTTGAGGCGGAGCAGCAGGGCGGGCAGGGGCCAGCCAAAGATGGCCAAGGCACCGCCCTAGCGGGCCAAATATTCGAATGTGTGGCCATTTGTGTTTGTTTCTTGAGGCCGAGAATTGGATGTTAGTTTTTTGAAGGCCGATGATGTGATGTTTGTTTTGGACAAAGGCCGACAATGACGGCCATTTTAGTTGCCCTATTTTGTTAATCCTCCCCAGGTTGTGGGAGCAAGTAATGTGTTTGAGTGTTTTTTGTGGGTTTCCTCTGTTTTTGGTTTTCATGTGGGAAGGGCCCAGAGTTTGTACAATAAAGCATTTTATTTATTCACATTGTCCATGTTTGATCTTTGAAGTGTTTGTTGCCTTAACCGGCTGCGGGCTTGCGGAGCGGCTGCAATCATGTTCTATCATTGGCGCAAGCCATTCCCTGACAGGGGGCCTAGAAGTGATGTTCAATAAGCCGACGACGGGCGGCCCTTGGACCTTGTGCGTCCCTCCTGGGCTGGTCCTCGTCGTCCTCCTGCTCCTCCTCCTGAGGTGGTGGTCCAACGTGAGGTGGCAGTGCCTGAGTCCTGCGGATAGCCAGGTTGTGCAGCATGCAGCAAACGACGACGAATTGGGAGACTCGATCCTGCGAATACTGGAGGGCTCCCCCGGAGCGATCGAGACAGCGGAACCGTTGCTTGAGCACGCCGATTGTTTGTTCTATGAGGTTCCTCGTCGCTTGATGGCTCTCATTGTATGCCTCTTCAGCAGGGGTCGTGGGCGCGCGGAGCGGAGTCATGAGCCAGGTACACAAAGGATAGCCTTTGTCCCCGATAAGCCATCCTCTTGGGGGAGGCTGTGCCTGGAACATGTCAGCCACAGTTGTCTGTCGCAGGATAAAGGCATCGTGGCTGCTGCCTGGAAAGCGGGCATTGACAGCTAGGATGCGCTGCCTGTGGTCACACACCAGCTGTACATTGAGGGAATGGTAGCCTTTCCGGTTGCGGTAATCCTCGGCATGCTCAAGAGGTGCCCGCAAAGCCATATGCGTGCAGTCGATGGCGCCCTGCAACATGGGGAAGCCCGCTATTCTTGCAAATCCCAGTGCACGCTGCTGCTGCTTGTCCAGGGTCATGGGGAAGGAGATGAATTGATGTCTCCTTCTGAAAAGGGCTTCGGTCACCTGGCGGATGCAGCAATGCACGGCGAACTGGGAGATGTTAGCGATGTCCCCAGTAGCGGATTGGAAGGAGCCGGAGGCATAGAAGTTGAGAGCCACCGTCACCTTCACTGCCACCGACAGAGACGTCCTGCGCCTCAGCTGTGGCTGCAGATCTCTCTGAAGCAGCCGGCAGATGTCTGCAACCACCTCCCTTCGGAATCGCAGCCTCCTAACACACATCGCGGCAGACATGGTCAGATAGGAGGTCTGCTGGCGGTATACCCTGCGTGGGTAAGGCCTCAGTTGGCGACGCCTGTTGCCCCCTCTGCGTCTAGCCAGGGCTGCCACTCTCTCACGGCGTCTGTAAGCCCTTCTGGCATAAGGCTGAAATTCAGCGTTGCCACCCAATGCAGCCCCCATTATATGCTGGCAAACACTGAGCTCTGAATGAAGGCTAAGATAATTGGTAAGCTCTGGCCTGAGCCAAAAATACCTGTCCAAGTGTTGGTCCAAACCAGTAAACTCTCCTCCTTGGTCTCTGTCCAAAAAACCGTTGCACAAGAGTGAATGCTGCAAAATGGCTGGCCTTTATACTGCTGGGTAAGTGCCCTTTAATTAGCGCTCCCCCCCAGCCCGGCTGGCCTGTGTACCGTTCCACTTCACAGTCGCTCGGAACGCCCGGCGCACAATGGGCCGGCGCGAGTGAAGTTCCGGTTTGGGGCGCACAAAGGGCGTTGCACTATTATATGACGTCATGATCTGCGCGCGCAGCAGGGCGTGCGCTAAGACTTTGCGCCGGCGCTAAATGTGTCCTGAAGTTGGGGAGAGGCGCAGATCGCGCTGCGCCCGGGCGATAAGCGCCTAGCGCTCGAGATCTACTCCCCCTAAGGCGCTAACGGCTGGCGCGCCCAACTGAATTTCTAGGCCTTTGTACTTATACTTGTTAATAGAAAGACTAGCTGCAGTAATCTGTTTATTGCTGTATTTCGGTAATATAAAGACACAAACATAAACACAAACATCAACACCCCTGTCCCCACCCCATTCCAGATCATATCCCAAAGTAAACTGCGAGTCATTGCACTGGAACAAGCTTTATATATTTTACACCTCTGATGTCAGGAGCATATTGTTCTCTTGCACACAGAGATGCTATTACTCTTCATTGTGGACAACCTCTGGCTCCAGTTCAACTTGACATGCCACTGGTGATTGGTAAGTACAGAAGTCTGTAGGTTTGAAAATAAGCAGGGCCAACTCCGAAATGCTGAGGCAGCTCATTGGGCTGGAATTTGGGAAGGCTATTGGGCTGGAGCGGCGGAGCCATCAGAAGAGGTTTCACAAGGGTTAGGTGGAGTGTCCGGCCTAGACTCGGGACATCTGTCAGCTTACACTGTCGTTCTTGAGGGCTGTTGGGCTGAGGTTGGTTCCAGGGCCCAGGATTACAAAGTGTTAGAAAGTATTTACAGCACAAAAACAGGTCATTTTGCCCAACAGGTCCATGCCGATATTTATGCTCAACACAAGCCTCCTCCCACCCCTCTTCATCTAACCCCATCAACATATTTCTTTCTACCTCGTGTGCTCATCTAGCTTACCCTTGAATGCATCTATGCCAGTTGCCTCAACTGCTCCATGTGGCAGTGAGTTCCATATTCGAACCACTCTCTGGCTAAAGAAGTTTTTTGTGAATTTCCTATTGGATTTATTAGTGACTATCTTATAATTATGGCTCCTAGTTCTGGTCTCGCCCGCAAGTGGAAAGTTCTTCTCTACATTTACCCTATCAAACCCTTTCATAATCTTGAAGACCTTTATCAAGTCACCCTTCAGTCTTCTCTTTTCTAGAGAAAAGAGCCCCAGCTTGTT
Organism: Somniosus microcephalus; assembly: GCF_052327205.1. NCBI lineage: Eukaryota > Metazoa > Chordata > Chondrichthyes > Squaliformes > Somniosidae > Somniosus > Somniosus microcephalus. Next base: position 216,458,744 of record NC_140990.1, read on the forward strand.
CAATCTTTCCTGATAGATATAACCTCTCAGTTCTGGTATCATCCTTGTAAATCTTTTTTGCACCTTCTCCAGTGCATCGATATTCTTTTTATAATATGGAGACCAGAACTGTTCACAGAACTCCAAGTGTGGTCTAACCAAGGTTCGATACAAGTTTAACAACTTCTCTGCTTTTCAACTCTCACTCTAGAAATGAACCCCAGTGTTTTGTTTGCTTTTTTTAATGGCCTTATTAACCTGTGTCGCTACTTTTAGTGATCTGTGTATCTGTACCCCCAGATCCCTCTGTTCCTCTACCCCGTTTAGACACTTATTTTCCAAGGAGTATGTGGCCTCCTTATTTTTCCTACCAAAATGTATTACCTCACACTTACCTATGTGGAAGTTCATTTGCCAATTACACACCCATTCTGCAAGTGTCTTTGAGGATCACAAAGGCCTTCAGGAAAAATATGGCAGGGCCTTTGGAGCTGTCAGGGTGATGTTAGGCGAGGTTCATAAATTATTTTTGTAGGCAGGATGGACCGCAAGGCCTGGACAAAGCGAAGAACACTCACTCACCTTTACTAAGATGTCCACAGTGCTCTAGCAAATGTATCGGTGCAATGCCACATAGCAGTAAATATTCAGAATTACACTGAAAGTTCAAATAAGCAGATAAACAGTAGTTTATTGACAGTCATGTAATATTAAGGGGAGTCCCGCATAAGTTAGAGGCCCAAAACATGACACTCACAGTACCACCTACATATATCTGTTTATTTCACTTCATTGCATTTTTTTCTCACAGATGTTATGGACATGACAGCAAAGATATTTGGTGCATTTGATACGTGATCACTTTGTCCCTTAAGCAATAATAATTATGATGTAATTGCTGTAAGTTTATTAATTGATGATCTAAATTTGGTTCTAGAAAAATGACTATGGCCCAGAAATTGGTGTCGGGGGCTTCCCGCGGGTGCAAGCCCCCGACCTACACTTACATAGCGTGCCGACAGTTGATTCAAGATTCAAAGATTCAAGATCATTTTATTGCCATATGTAACTAGTACAATGGAATGCTTACTCCCCACTCACTCCCACAATACAAGCATATAATATAAAAGCAAAAAAATAAAAACAAGTATAAATAAAAACAATAAGCAAATAAGCAAAAAGTATAGCAATAACAGTCCAAGTTGCAGGATATGATGAATAGTGCAAAAAAGCCTCAATTACCACTGGAAATAATAGTAATGTAATATGATAAATATATGGTAATATAAGTATATAATATATATATTTACATAAACATATAACTATAATATATGGGGCAATGCGATTAGCACTGCCTGTGGATAGAAACTGTTCTTAAACCTGCTGGTCCTGGTTCGGATGCTGCGGTACCGACGTCCGCACCGCAGGAGGGAGAACAGTTTGTGCCCAGGATGATTGGGGTCCTGGATGATAGAGCGGGCCTTGTTCCGGCACCTGGTCTGGAGGATCTCCTCGATGGACGGAAGTGCGCACCCGATGATCTTTTCTGCCGTATTCACAACTCTCTGGATGGCTTTCTTGTTCCGTGCAGTGGTGTTACCATACCACACATTGACACCACTCGTCAAGACACTCTCTATGGTGCTGCGGTAAAAGTTCACAAGCCACTGTGTGCTTATGCCGCATTTCCTCAGGCACTGTAGAGGGTAAAGGCGCTGGTGTGCCTTCTTCAGCATAGCCTCAGTATTATGGTTCCAGGCCAGGTCATCAGAGATCTGCAGACCCAGGAATCGGAAGCAACTGACGACTTCCACTGGTGTCCCGTCTATGCTGATGGGACACCAGTGGAAGTTGAAGCCTGGCCCTGCGTGGATATCCTGTCAGTGGCCCGGTTCAGCTCCCGGCGCGCTGTGTTTGCGTGATCCAGCGGCGTAGTTAGTTCGATGAGCCTGCTGGGATCACGTGAGCACTGGGCAACCAATCGGAGGTTGCAAAAGTTCATTCATGAGTTTGATAGTAAGAACTATCAAACTCATGAAAACTCCGGGCGCCCAAAACAGTACTTAAACTTCAAATAAAAGTTTTTAAAAATCCCACTAATTAAATGAACTATTAATAACTGTAAAAAACGAATTTAAACAATTAATCAAATTTTTGAAAAAAATAATTTTTTAAAAAATCGTGTCTAAAAATACACTTACCTTACTGTAAAGTCTTTAAAAATAATAAACCTGTGGAAAAAAATTTCTAGCTTTAATTAATAGACCGCTTACCTTTTAAAACTAAGTACTTACGTCTGCTTTTTTCTCGTGTAAAAACTGGAGGCCTTATTGCACGGGCAATCCTGTATAAAAAAAAAAAAAAAAGGAATTTCAGCGCGCACGTGCAGACTCCTGCGCACACGCGTTCCACCTCTGAACCCCTTGGTTCAGAGGAAAGGAAATGCCGGTTTCCCGCGCATGCGCTGTGCATGCTGAAAACCGGCACTTCCATCGGGCCCACGCGTGAGTACATGGTGCTTACTCACGCGTTGGGACCCGAATTACTGGGCCTATATGTTTATATGGAACATCACTTATAGCCTGCACGCGCTGCAAGTATTGAGGGTTTGAGATAATTTAAAGTAGAGAGCAAAGCTTGAATGGTTTTTCAGCAACATCCCAACTCTGAAATAAGTTCATGTGTTTTGACAAGAAAGTGAAGTGATATTGCACAATTTAATTTGCCAAGGATTAGGATCTGATTTCTTTAATTGAATGTCACAAGAATATTGATTGATATTACACGTATTTCTTCTTTTAAGATTTAAAATTAACTGGGACATGGAGCACACTGATAGCTAGTGTCTATACAAAATGCTAATGGGTACAGAAATGTAAACTATATACTATATGTATTATTAGCAACAATAGATACTGTGGTATGATTTGAGACTTTAGTCTGAAGTTTGGAATTTATAAACCTTTGATGTTATCTGGAATTGTTCTCTGAATTACTGCTTAGGAATCTCTCCCAAATATCCATTGCTCTTTATTTTGTAAACCTTTAAAACCGATAACTTTAGGAAACCTTTTGCTGTCATCCCAAGCTTTATATATTTTATTGTATGCCAGATTATTTATGGTAAATTATTAATATGGTGAGGCCAATTCTGGACTATGGTGTGTAGTTCTGGGCACTCTGCCTCATAAAGGATGTAGGTGCATTAGAAAGGGTTTGCATAAGCGACCAGGATGATTCCAGACCTTATAAGTTATGAAGAAAGGTTCAAGTGACTAAACTTATTTTTGCTGGAGAATAGAAGATTTAGAAAAGGCATGGTACATGGTTGAAAATAATGAAAGATATGGATATGCTTGAAGTAAGCAGCTATTTAACTTGAGCAATGAAGACAGGACAAGTCGACACAATTACAAAGTTTACAAGCTTTAAGCAAAGATAAAGATTGGAAAAAATAATTCCCTACAAGATAGTGGAAATGTGGAATTGTCTCCCAGAGAAGACAGTTGATTTGGGGTTAATTGAGACCATTAAATGGGAGTTGGATTAGCATCTGTTGAGAAGGAACCTTGAGGGTTACAGACATATTAATAGCACTGTGATTTTTTTTCTGGGGAGGTAGGCAAAGGCACTTGATTTTGCTTAAATTAGGGGTGGTTGGTGGAGGGGTGCCTATGCTTGAAGTCCATGATATAGAATAACCATGGAGTGAGCTTGATGGGCCAAATGGCCTATTTGCACTCTGGACTTCATTAATGTTCAAACACTCAACATGTGGAAAAATTGCTTCAATCTTAACTACGATATAGATCACACACATATATATATGAAAAATTGGATTTTAACTTTTATCTTTTTGCTTTTCTCCCTCACCCCTAAAATCTTTTAGGAGAGGCGCCCTCGGAGTAAACTCCCTAAAGCTTTAAGAGGTCTCATGGGAGAAGCTAATATCAGGTTTGCGCGAGGAGACCGTGAAGAAGCTGTGATGATGTGTATGGAAATCATTAGACAAGGTACAAGAGTGCTTTGTTTATATACTGTTTGAAGGTCAAACTTTAGTCTGCAAAGTTATAGATCTCTAAACTCATTGAAGTTGCTGAAAGGTACACCCAAGTATGAATTTAGAATGTTGCCATCAAGCAAGGAAATTGTTAGAATTCATAGAAAGATTTTCCGCAACTGTTCTTGTGTTTTACATTCTCCAGAAAACAGAATCCATTCAGTTTGCTTGTTTTATCCAGCATTCAGAAAATCTTTGTTCTATAATCTCTGGACCGAATTTATAATTTATAGGCGCCACATATACTTTGCCATATTATTAAATTGTGTAGTCATACTGTGCCTAAGAATTGATGTACAGATTTATATTGAGACCTAAGTGCATGTTCACAAGATAGTTATGGATGAGGAAGGCCATTTGGCCCATCTTATTCATCTATTTATTCAGAAAGATTCTAAAGTTCCCCTCATTCCATTTCAGTTGTTTCTTAAAAGATTCCAGGGTTTCTGTCTCCAGTACTTTTTTTGGAAGTTCATTCCATAAGTTGTTTATTTTTTGTGTGAAGAAGAATTTCCTGATATCAGTCCTAATTTATCTTTTACTAGTTTGAATCTATATTCCCTTGTTCTACTTTCGTAATTTAGCTTAGAGTAATGTTTCAGATTTACCCTTTCCTTCCCTTAACACATCACCTCTCAGATGCCTTATTTCCAGGTTGAAAAGCTGATGTTTCTCCAGTCTGCCCTCATAACGCAGACCTTTGACACTCGAGATTAGCCTTGTGGTTCTTTGCTGCACTGCTTCCAGGGCTTGAATGTCTTCCTTTTGTCACAGCGTTCCGACCTGGATGCGATACTCGAGGTGTGGTAGCGCACCTGTACAGTTTGATCACGTCTTCCTCTGACTTAATGTTTTGGTTCTGTAGTTCAACATTCCATTGCCTTTGTTGATTGCTGCTCTGTATTGATTGGACCTGTTCAATGTCTTGTATACGAAGACTCCTAGATCTCTTTTGGCTTCATCTTTAGCTATTTCAACACCATTCATAGAGTATGTGTGTCCCTTATTTTTCTTTTCTTCCTATTTGCAATACTTTACACTTATCCGCATTAAATTTTGTTTGCCATTTCTTGGCCAACTTTCTTATTTTATCCAATTAATTTTGTAATTTCTGAGCTGTCTCCACTGCCCGTCCAAGTTTGGTATCTGCAAATTCGACCATTTTGCATTGGGTTTCATTATTATATATATATATTTTTAAACTTTCCTTGCCACGTTTTATTGTATTATTCATGTGTGCCTTGACAATGAATATCAGCAGGCTATTCAACTGTGGGGGGGGGTGGGGTGGTGGGGTGCAGGGAAAGGTGATGGTGGACACCAGAGCTTAACCTGATCTTATCCATGGCAGAATCCCACATGCACACTTTCATCAGTTGTCACTGGGTAACCCTGGCTTCTTTTCCTCCCCCCCCCCCCCCCCCCCCCCCCACTAAACTGAGGGTGGTGAGACCAATTGTAGAGCCCATGCCCCTGTCCTGTTTGTGAGAACTGCAGACGCTGTACAGTCCTCCTGTTGGTATGTCTTGGCTATGTTATGGTTAAAACTCACTTAGATGTCATGGGAGAAAGTGCATCAGTTATTTCATGACAAATAGAATTTGAAATTTAAAGCTGTACTCTGGAGTTTCACATGCAAAATGCAAGCAAATTTAAAACAAAACAGAAAAAAATCTTGCTGTGTTATGCTGACATTCCTGAGGATGTGTACTGAAACATGGTTAGTCGCTTAGCCGTTGCTCTGAGCACCCTTCCCCCTCCCCACTGCTCAGTACTTTTAACAAGTAGCAGGTGGCTAATTGGTGAAACGTGGCAACACCTAGACTTAGAATTATGTAAGCCAGCCATCTCGCAGTTTTTTATTATATTAAAAGTTCAGGGCTTATTTTGGAGACAAATACAGGCCATTGTCGGACCTTTAAGGATTACATTCAATTGAAGAAAATGTTTCAAAATCAAAATTTGCTACACTTAGTTAAAAAGAATTCTAAATTATTATTTTGTTTTAGATTATACCTTTTACTTCACAAATCAAGTGACAATAAGGATCTACATTGGGCAAGTCTGTTGCATCATATCACTGGTGATGATCTTGTAACTGTCATGACTTATGTAGGTGTTCGTCACTACTGAAATTTATATGGCCCATACATATTCTGTTTATTTCATTAAGGCTCTTCAAATATAATTTGGATGGAGATTATTTTTCCTGTATTTAAAAAGTTGGAATGTAAAAGGTATTGCGATGTTATGGACAGTTTACTGTAATAGACTACTTACATGTAGACAACACAGACAATGAAATAACTGTTCATGTACTGGTTAAAACATTCTCACTTTTGATACATATCTCATCACTTTGCTTTCTTTTTTCTAGCTCCTCTTGCCTATGAGCCCTTTTCGACTCTTGCAATGATTTATGAGGATCAAGGAGACATGGAGAAATCATTGCAGTTTGGACTAATTGCAGCTCATCTGAATCCCAGCGACCCAGAGGAGTGGGTGAAATTGGCTGAAATGTCCCTTGAGCAAGACAATATCAAACAGGCTATTTTCTGTTATTCAAAAGGTACTGCAAGTTCAATTCTTAGGTGGAAATTAGAGCTTGTATGGATACTTCAGCCCAGTGGTTGTCAGTTCAAATCTCACCTCAGCAAGTTGTGAAATTGTATTCAATAAATCTGGTAATTTATGGGCTAGCACCAGAAAAATAACCACAACATTTACCAGATTGTCATAAAAACCTAACTGGTTGACTGCCCAGTCTGGTCTACATGTGACTTGTACACTATGTGGTTGACTCTTTAATGCCCTCTGAAGGGACCCAATTGTAAACAATAGCTACAAAATCGGATCGACCTATCGGAAATGACCTAGGCATCATATCAGGATAAGACTACGGTAAATCCAGTCAACCCTGAAAAGTCCTCCTCACTAACATGGTGCCCAATTTGGGAGAGTTGCCCCACAGACTAGTTGAGCAACAGCCTGACGTTGTCATACTCATGGAATCATATCTATCAGCCAGCAGCCCAGACTCTTCCATTGCCATCCATGGTTATGTCCTGTCGCAGCAGTGAGATAGGAACAAGAGTAAGCCATTTAGCCCCTCGAGCCTGTTCCGCCATTCAGTGAGATCATGGCTGATCATAGAAGCGTACAGTACAGAAGGAGGCCATTCTGCTCATCGAGTCTGCGCTAGCTGTTTCGAAGAGCAATCCAGTTAACCTTCTCGAGGGCAATTAGGGATGGGCAATAAATGCTGGCCTTGCCAGTGACGCCCACATCCCAGGAACGAATTTTTAAAAATCCCACTCCTCTGCTCTTTCCCTATATCCCTGCAATTTTTTCTCCTTCAAGTATTTATCCAATTCCCTTTTGAAGGCCACTATTGAATCTTTCAGGCAGTGCATTCCAAATTGTAACCACTGGTTGCGTAAAAATGTTTTTCCTTAAGTCACCTCTGGTTCTTTTGCCAATCACCTTAAATCTGTGCCCTCTCATTATCAACCCTTCAGCCATTGGAAACAGTTTCTCTTTATTTACTCTATCTAAACCCTTCATGATTTTAAACACCTCTATCAAATCTCCTCTTAGCCTTCTCTGCTCTAAGGAGATCTGTGACCTAACTCCATATACTGGGATAGACCCACCAGAGGTGAAGGCCCAGTGATATACAGTCAGGTGGGAATGGCCCTGGTTGTCCTCAACATTGATTTCAGACCCCATGAGGGCTCATGGCTTCATGGGCAAGGAAATCTCCTGCCAATCACCATCTACCACCCCCTCCCTCAGCTGATGAATCAGTACTCTTCCATGTTGAACATTAAGCTCTGAGGGAAGCAAGGGCACAGAATATACTCTTGAGTGGCAGACTTCAATGACCAAGCTGGCCGAGTCCTGAAAGACACAGCTGCCAGCCTAGGCCTGCGCCAGGTAGTGAGTGAAGCAACGCAAGTAATTAACCTACTTGACCCCGTTCTCACCACCCTACCTGTTTCAGACTCGTCAGTCCACGATTACATTGGCAGAACTGACCACTGCACAGTCTTGGCTTCACTGTGACGCCATCCTCCAATGTGTGTAGTGTGGCACTGCCATCATGCTAAGCGGGACAGATGAGAGACAGATCTAGAAGCCCAAAACTAGGGATCCATGAGGTTGCTGTGGGTCATCAGCAGCAGCAGAATTGTATACTACAACAATCTGTAACTTCATGGCCCAGCACATTCTCTGTGATCATCGTCAATCAAGGAGACCAATCCTGGTCCAATGTGTGGTGTAGTCCCCACTATCATAGATGCTAGTGTAAAGCCTTGTATTTATTACTGCTGTTGTAAAATGTTTAAAAGAGTTTTACATTTTTATGGCAGGTCTATATGTTCACTTAACTAAATTTCCACCATCAAAGCTAGCACTTTGTATCTTTATAATAAGTCTCTGAATATTAAAGATAATCATTTTGGACACGGGAGTTATACAACTAGATTTGTTTATTTTTTTATATTAATGCCCTTAGCTATTCAAATTATTTTCAATTATTGGCTTTGTCCCTACTGCCACGAATTCAAACTTTTTCTTTGTGTCTGACCATGTACTTCTAAATCCTTCGTGCAGAATCTTCAGTCATTTTTCTGACTGATTTCAATTGAAAGGTTTATAGTCTTAAGCTCCAAGGTCAATATCAATCAAACTTCCAATCCTAGCTCTACTGAGGTACTTGGGTTTTATTAAATGGAAAAAATCCTGGCCCAGTCATCGTTTTGCCTGCATTTCTGGAAGCAGAATTTTTGCTGCAGTCGGTGTGATCTTTTTGTAATTCTGCAAACCCATCCTTGTGAAAATGAAATTGCATGAAAGTCAGCATTTCTTTTCATTGTTACATGATAGGATATTTAAGCTTTAGATCAGTAATCTAAAGGTGGAGATAGGGATGTATTTAATTTCTGCTAGAATTGACCAAAAGTATTTGTGATATATTCATTAAATCGCACAACATTTCTGTTACCTGTGTAACGCTATCATACTAACAGAAAAATTCTTGGACAACTTGTGTGGAAAAATACATGGGAGAAAATTGAGCTGAAGTCTTGTCACTTAATTCCTAATTATTTATAATGCATTTCTTATATGAGTTTCACGCTTGTAGTTGTGTGGACATAAGGAATGTGGTTTGGAATGTGTAATCTTAAACGGTACAAAATATTTATTGTACACATAGCTGATTTGTTTTTAACATGTAGCCATAAAATATGACACAACAAACGTCCGGTATCTGTGGGAGCGTTGCAGCCTGTATGAACAATTGGGTGAACACAAGCTAGCTATGGATGGATATAGGCGCATCCTTAACATTCTGCCACCTACTGATGGGGAACACTTCATGCAGCTGGCCAGAGACATGGCAAAGTAAGTTTTTACAGACTTAGTGGTTGTTGGTTCCTTCATCAAAAAGTACACTGATCTACCTGTCTACTTAATTTGTGTACATTTTGCTTACTGAAACTCTTCAGAAATTATACTAGCTGATTTGGTTCTTGATCATTCTTTGTGACTTGTATTCTGGGAAACCGGATAGGAATGCGAAAAAGTAAATGCGCTGTTTAACGATGTGAAACTCATTTTTAGTTTTGAGCTTTCAGTACTGTCATATAAAAATATATACTTTAAAGTCCTTATGAAAATAAATACTAACATCTGTTTTTGTGCCACACAATTTGAAGTAAGTTTTTACTTGAATAAGTTTGTCCAAAAACTTTCTTTAAAGTTGCAGTCAAACTTCTGCTGAAGGAGTTGGAGTGTTGCATTCCTGATCTGGGTGTCGATGCTGCCTGGGCAGCAGCAGCCATTTAATTCCTTTCCAGATAATGATTGATCTGAATCAGGTTAACCATCTATCCCAAGTTATGTAATAGTGATGTATGAGTAACACACCTTTTTTCAGTTTTTAAAAGAAATTTTTATCCATGTGCAGCAGCATGAAATCCACTCCTTTATGAAATACATCAAACATTTATAGTGTATATAGAATTTTGCATAGAGAAATACAGGTGTGCATCGTACGTTACTCCAGTCAGTGATATCCCATAATTTTTTTTAAAACAATGTTGATAAGATTTGTGCCTTAATAACTATTTACAAATCAATCTGTCAAAGTTAATTTTCAAATTACCCATTTTTTTTGCAGTTTTACTAAATCAATGTGTAAGGAATTCACCGTGTTATATTTCAACACACAGTGCCTATCTTTGTGTTGGAGGGATGTGTGTGTTTGTATATTTTTCTATAACATTTGTTCACTGGTTGTGAGTAAAGTTCGCAAAGCCGCATTTATTGTCCATTGCTAGTTGTCCTGTGAAGGTGCAGTGGGGCTTCTCCTTGAACCACTGCAGTCCTTGTGGTGCTCCGGCAATGGTGTTAGCTAGGGAATTCCAGGAGAGTGACCCAGCAATTATGAAGGAATGGTGATGTATGTCCAAGCTAGGATGTGAATTGGAGGAGAACTTGAGGATGCTGATGTTCCCATGACATTGTCCTTCTGATTTATTACCCCCACCCTTCTGTTCTGCCTCCTCTTTGCACCCTCAGGACCTGCAATTCATCCATCCAGGAGCCTACAGCCATCGTCTGTCTCCCAGTCCCTCCTGTGGTGTCTCCTGTCATTGCCCTGCAGCTTCTGCCCTCAAGGCTTCTCTTGGCATTGGGCCACATATCTCTCCCAAGGTGCTGTTTCTGGCCACACAGCTCCCAAAAGCCTCTTCTTTACTGTGTGGTCTTGCTGCTCCATGAGCACCCCACTTCTCCTGCTGTCAGACTCCGTGCCCTTTCTTCCTTGTCTCGCCATCCTTCTTTTGGTCCTTGCACAATGTTGCTCTCACTTCCTTTTCTATCGACCATTTACATTCTGTTCCTGTCAGTTGCTTCTTCTCTACTGCCTTGCTACTGAGCCTGAGTCTGCACCTGCACTCCACTGATTGGACACACACTGAGCATAGAGTCTGGCCTCTATCCCTTTCTTCAGTCGGTCCTCCAGCCTGGTACCGCGCATCAGCTCCTGACCTGAACCTAGCCTCCCGGTATTAGGCTGGGAAGCAGCAATTTAAAAAAGGAACTATAGAACTAACATTTGTGTTTATAGTCCTATAACCGCTTCCCAGCTCAGTGCTAGGAACGAGCTTAAAAATATGTTATGGTTCGAATGAGGCCCGAGTCTTGACCCCTGTCACGATCCTATCCCACACCTTTCTTACTGAAGTTGAAAACAACGGCTGAAGGGAACGTTTAACTAGATTTTGTTAATTTTAAGAGCAATCCTGTAGGAACTAGGTTTTTGGTCTGTAAGTAAAACCATAAAATACAACTTTTTTTCAGGAGCTATTATGAAACCAATGATATTACATCAGCTATTGGCGTGATGGAAGAGGCCCTCAGCAAACATCAAAGCCTGGTTTCTGCTGAGGATGTTAACATGGCAGCTGAATTGTACCTGTCAAGCAAACAGTATGATAAAACATTGGCGGTAAGGCATGTGTGAACAATGGAAAAGATGGATGGAGTAGTGCTTTCCGTGTGCGTACTCCTCTCTAACTATTGTACCCCAAACCAGCAGCTTTGCTCAGTCGGAAACCAGATAAATCAAACCAAACTACCATGTCACCGCAATGGTAATGGATCTTTTAACAAAGATTCAAATAAAGTTGAAAATATGGAGTCACTGCTGTAATGTGAATACTCTTCTGCTATATCAATGATATTAAGCCAAAATTAAAATTTATTTTTCTTTTATTTCTTCCCACCCTATTTGCTTGATAGCCAACTGCTCAAAGACTGTCTTTACATCAAATTGCAAGTTATTTTGCTTCGCATTTTCAGCCTATTTAGTGGATATAAGCAACAAAAAATGTGCCGTTCATTCCTTTCAGCTACCTTGCATCACCCGCTTACATTATGTGTGTCAATGAAAGCTGAATACACATCTTAATAGATTTTTAATTCTATCATTACTGAAACAGTTACATTTTAAAGTAACAAAATAAAATTGAGCCCCACTACGTGAAAGAGAACTTGCAGGCTGGAGCCTGTTGCACACTGAAGGCATCTTAAACCACAAATCGTTTATCAACATCACCTCAATCTCAAGTTGTTATTGAAGAACAAGATACCAAAATTCTGTAATCAGATCATGTGATGTTCTATCTATCCATTTATTAGGAAATATACCCTGTAGATATTATCCAATGTTAAATATGTTTATTTACATAAATAAAGATCATCTTGATTTAAAATTGAAGCTTGTTTTTGAAATTGTCTGGCATCCGACTGCCTTTTTATTCATGTCTGTCTGACCACTCCTGGATGAGTCAAAATTTCCTACAACTCAACCTTGTACAGTACTTGGATTAAAACTGTAGCTCATTTTTGGATGGTCTGATATTCCACCATATTTCATTGCTCCCTTCTTCTATCTGCCTCTCTGAAATCAGGTCCTGGTTTAGTCAAAGTTTCCTACAGCTGAACAACACGGTTAAACCAAAGTCATACTGTTCAAATCTCGCCAGTACCAATGTGCAATTGGTTTCAACTCCATAAACCTCCCTGTCAGGGTGAACCTGGTGGTGCATAATCTTAGGATTTTGCTTAACTCTGAGCTAAGCTTTCAAACCCACATCCAGTCCATCACCTTCCCACCTTCAGCATGTTGCCAATGCTTAAACCCCATCGCGGCAGAAAATCTTCATCCCTTCCGTTCTCACTTTGGGGTTTGATTTCTCCAGTGCCTTCCTTGCCAACTTCCTTAGGTGCACCCATCATAAACTCCAGCTAATCCAGAACTGTAGTCCAAGTCCTCTTGTACACCAAGTCTTACACTTCTGTCACCTAAATCTTCCCTCAGGTCCTCTGGCTCCCTGTACCCCAACAAATTAATTTAAAGATCCTTGTTCTTATTTTCAAAGCCCTCCACGGCCTTGTCCATCCTACATGGGGAATCTTCTCCAGCCATGTTATGTCCCAGCCTGCACAGTTCTTCTGATTGTAGATAACTGTGTATTCCACGCTCCCTCTGCTCCTGCAGTGCAGGCTAATCTTCCAGCAACAACTTCTCTGTCTTCTGGAATTTTCTTTTTAAATTTCTCTCCCTGTCTTCAAAAGCCTCCTAAAAACCTAACTGCTTCCTTCCCCTCCCCTTTTTTTTAGAATAAAAATCTAATTTCCTTTTCTTTGTCCATCTGCTCTCCTTTGAATAGCCACTGACAAGTTCAGGAGTGTGATATAAATGGAAATTGTAGATGGTATCACTTGTTTTATGAAATTCTATCTGTTTTTCACCCAGCCTCTTCCATTTTTCTTTGTTTTATAGATTATAACTAAGTTTACTGAAGTTGTGATTGAAAAGGTTTCCACAAAACAAGATCTTTCGGAGGAAACTGCAGAAGGTAAAAGTGTTTTGAACTATAAACCACTTCTGGTAGGTGATGAAGGTTACGTGCCAATAGACAATGTATTTGTGAACTGGATGGTGCAGTGGGTTAGACACTGGTCTTTCACCATTAGGACCTGGTTTAAATCCAGCTCAGGCTGATGGGATGAACGTCTCCTCTGTCCGCTTGCTGTAAGGGTCCTACATGAAATGAATTCCTACAGTCTCAATCCAATTAATGGACTTGGGCCTACCCTCATAAAACTTTCCCTCACAAATTGGCAATCTTCCTCGGAGAGGCCATTGTGTGGAAAATGGGAGAAAGTGTCACCCTGTTGTAGTAAGAAATGCTCCTCAGAGGTTGGGGTTGCGGAATGTTGTTGGGGCAGAGTAGAGGAAACTTTACTCTGCATCTGGCTGGCAGTACTTGATGCTGACACTGGGTGCCTGAAGTAAGAAGATTCCATTCCCTCATCTTGCTCACCATTTAAAACATCCTTTACATTTAAAGAATGTTTTCCCACATTATGATATAGTTTTCCTTCAGTGTTCCCATTGTATTTGTTAACAATATGGTACAGTACATTGGTACACTACGGCACAGTGCACTGCTATATAAGGCATTGTTTTGAGTACAACTGTTCCTTGTATAAAATGTAATGTGTTTTCTAGTATCTACGTTATAGATAATTTTTTGCTTTTTATTTTTGGTGAGGCACTGCTTGAGTTAATTAACACAAAGTTGTTCTGTTTTCAATAATCCTGATACCATTTTAACCCTTACTGGATACACTGTATCTACAATAGTTGTTATGATAAAATTGGAGACAAAATGCCTAGAAATCCAGATGCTTCTTCAGTTTCTAAAATAATAGTGCACTATATGTGTTTTGGACAGCCAGACAAAATTTAAATGAGAGTTAAGCAACAACTTCTATTTGTGTAGTGTCTTCAACGTCGAAAAAGTCTGAAAGTGCTTACAGAGTGAGGGGAAGAATAAAATAAAGTGAGAGTTAAAGAAACAGACACCATTGGGGGAAATATTAGGGGAATGGTAAGAATGGTAGATTGTAATATGTTGGTCTACCAATGAGCTGAACCACAGTTGAATGGTATTTCTTAATTCCCCACATAGTAAGTTCCCAATCTTGGCTATATTGCTGGGAGGTGATAGAAGGTTAGACGGTGAGCCACTCATGACCATTTTGAAGAACATGAAATAGCCTGGGAATAGATTGGTTCTCTGCAGCCTGGGCCTAGTGTATGCTGCTGAGGGACCTAGAAATGGGGAGAAAGTAATGAAAAGTGAGCGTGGGTAAGAAACAAAACTGTGGAAAGGTATCTGGTTTTCTTTAAGAAGCTGATTCAAACACAACTGTTTGCTGTGCTTTATCTGATTATAGATGTTACTTACAACTGTCAGATCCCAGAAGTAGTTCCCATAGATATCCGAGTCAAGCTGATGGTGTGCTTGATCCATCTACATATCCTCCAGCCTCTTGATGTAAGTTTCAACTCGACCTAATTTTTATACTAAATTATGACCAGTCTAGGATTTAAGTAAACTTCAGGTAAGCAATATCTTAATCTAAATTGTTTATGTAATGATTCAGTTTAAAGAAATGGTTCAGCATTTGTTACTAATATAAAAGAGAATGAGGAAATAACTTCTTTCATCAGAGAAATAGTTTGAATACATTTTTTGTGCTTTTTCCTAAGTGAAGGATACCAGGGCTGGGAAAGGGATTTTTTCCCCATTTTTTGTGTCAAGCATCAAACACTCTAGGCCTGGTGTAGTACAAGTTATGTATAGGTGAACAGTCCCTGAATACTGTTCCAACAGAACACTCGAACCCCGCTGCACCAGTGTGGTTTTCGGTTTCCCATAGCAGCCATAATGTCTCTGGCAGACTGTTAGTTGGTGCTAAATAACAAACAGGTTTGCTGCTGTGGATTCATTCAGATTAAGAACTAGATCAAAATGAGATAAACTGATTTCAGTTTGGGCCTTTTCAGCAAACAGTGAGAATTTTGTCCCAGCAACCCAGGAGAAACCCAGTCCCAGACCTTAAAGGACAATGTTTTAACCTTCTGCCCCACCCAGTTCTCTTTACCCTTTGCAGTTTTTTTGAATACCTGGAAAATTAAATTTTCCCCAATAAAATATATTCAGCATGTTCTAATGAACATACATCTATTATATGATAGTTCTTAAATACATGACCAGCTTATAATTTTTACTGATACATGTGAATATATAATGTTACCATTAAACATTTACAAATGCGCTAATGCCATTTTTTGAGAAAAAATGGATTTGCTTTATGGAAGGGAATCCAGTGTTTTGATTTGGATGCTAAATTGTCATCTTAACCGATGGATTCTCTCAATTAATTCAGCTTGCTAAAATTGGAATGAACCAGAGTATTTGTACTTCATCTGAAGTTCCAGAATACAGACTTGTTTTTGGTTGTAATTAAGAATAATTGCAAGTCCCAAAAATGACCAAACTTATTTTTGTAAACTTGCATTGTGCTAAAAGCTGTTAAGTCTAGCTACTGTTAACTAACCCAATCAAATTCTCTATCTGTAGATTTTAATGACCAACTTAATGGAGCAGAACCCTGAAGAAATGGGAGACCTTTATTTAGATGTGGCTGAAGCTTTCCTCGAGATTGGCGAGTATAACTCTGCATTGCCCCTTTTGAGTGCCCTTGTCTGTTCAGAACGGTACAACCTTGCAGTTGTGTGGCTTCGTCATGCAGGTAACTAGACCTAAAAACTGAAATCCTGAACCTCGTTATTCAAAGTAAATCTTTTTACAGCGTGATGAAATTTATTGAAAGGACCATAAACTGGTGAAATAGGCTGGAATTGCACTTGCATTGAACCAAGGGTATGCTGCATGTGACAGAACGAGATCCAGTTTCAAGTTATAAGGAATTCTATATTGTCTTTATATCCAGTGGTAGCTTGGCCCAGGAAGCAAGCTGTTTAAAGCAAATGTCATAGCTGCAATGATTAAGCATCCCTTCTTATTGACGAGATCTAGAGTCAAAGTGAAATATACACTACTGTCATGGAACATTTTACTTTAATGAGCAATTTAAAGTAATATTGCTAACTACTGTACTTGATTAAGAAGAAATGATTGGTTTCTGAGTTGTAAAAGGCAAATTCATAAACTGTCAAATTTAGTAGTTGAGGTTCATTGCTGGTTGAAGTTGCTTCCATTCATTGATTCCTTTTATTTCTGATCTCTCACTGCAAATCTTTTACGCCCACCTGAGAGGGCAGACTGGACCTCCATTTAACGGCTCACCCAAAAGACGGCACCTTCAAACATAGAAACATAGAAGATAGGAGCAGGAGTAGGCCATTTGGCCCCTCGAGCCCGCTCTGCCATTTAATGAGATCATGGCTAATCATCCAAATTCAGTACCCTGTCCCTGATTGCTCCCCATATCCCTTGATCCCTTTAGCCTCAAGAAATATATCCAACTCCTTTCTTGAATATATTTAATGAATTGGCCTCAACTGCCCTGTGTGGCAGAGAATTCCACAGGTTCACCACTCTCTGGGTAAAGAAATTCCTCCTCATCTCAGTCCTAAATGGCTTACCCCTTATCCTTAGACTGTGACCCCTGGTTCTGGACTCCCCCGCCATCGGGAACATCCTTCCTGCATCTAATCTGTCTAGTCCTGTTAGAATTTTATAAGTTTCAATGAGATACCCTCTCATTCTTCTAAACTCTAGCGAATATAAGCCCAATTGACCCAATCTCTCCTCATACGTCATTCCTGCCATCCCAGGTATCAGTCTGGTGAATCTTCACTGCACTCTCTCCATGACAAGAACATCCTTGCTCAGATAAGGCGACCAAAACTGCACACAATACTCAAGGTGTGGTCTCACCAAGGCCCTGTACAACTGCAGCAAGACATCCTTGCTCCTGTACTCAAATCCTCTTGCTATGAAGGCCAACATACCATTTGCCTTCTTAACCGCCTGCTGCACCTGCATGCTTACCTTCAGTGACTGGTGCACAAGGACACCCAGGTCTTGTTGCACTTCCCCTTTTCCCAATCTATTGCCGTTCAGATAATAATCTGTCTTCCTGTTTTTGCCACCGAAGTGGATGACCTCGCATTTATCCACATTATACTCCTTCAGTACTGCATTGAAGTATCAGCCTAGATTATGCGCCCAAGGCTCTGGAGTCAGACTTGAGACCACAACCTTCTAACTCTGAGGCAAGGGTGCTACTTCTGAGCCTAGGCTGATACGTAATAACCAGTTTTGAGAGGGTGACTAATGAAAGGTTGTTTCCACCGGTTAATGAATTGGTAACAAGGAAGCATAAACTCATGATTATCGTTAGAAGTAGAAGGGGGATGTTAGAAAAGAAAATCATGCAGTGTTATTATAACATGGAATGCTTTACCACAAGTGGCTATTGAGGCAGAGACCATAATGTCCAATTCCATGTTAATGATGAGTATTTGAAAGGGAAGAATATAAACGGACACGAGGAAAGGATAGGGAAATGGAAATATAGTAAGTAGCTCCAGTTGAAGAGTATCTGGTAGGGGCACAATGGGTTGAACAGCCTCCTTGTGTGCTATAATTTATAGGATTGAATGCTCCTTTCTGAGCCATGGGTCTTTGGCTATTGGAGGGAGTTAAACGTGATACATGGCCACTTGATTGTACATATAAAATAAATCAGTTGGTCTAATTACTTGAAGATGACTTTTGATATACAGGCCAGAGTCTTTTGAAATTGAGTCAGAAGTATGTTAATTTTAAGAACGCTGTCTCTGTCCTGGAAAGATAGGATTGTGATGACCATTTTGATTATTCTCATAAATAATGCTTAATATGGGTAGAATTGCATTGTGCAGGTGTGGTGCACCATGAAAATTCTGTATTTGCAAGTATTTGGAGGTCAAAGTGGGAGGAATTTTTAACAGCCAAGGGAAGTCATGAGCCCATTGTGGTGGCTTTTTGTCTTAGTTGATTCTGACTCCTAACAGAAGTGTTCACGGTTGAGTATAGGTCATGATGTATCGGTGGGACAACAGTGGATTGGAAATGTGCAGGAACACAATGTCTGCATACAGGGATATCTCATGTTTCTGGTGAAATGTCCTTGTATGGTTTGGTTGACCTTTGTACTAATAGTGAAGGACTTTCTGCAGCCGGGGCAAATAATCAGGAGACTTTAGATCAGAAGATGGAGACAGTCACAGTAATGGAATTTGTGTATAACTACTTTAAGCCTTTCTTAATAAAAGTACCATTACAATTTGCATAGTCTACCACTTCATCTAGAAAATTCTATTTGATTTGATCATAGGTTTTTACTATGCCAAATGAGAACCACTTGGTGTCCTTGAGCTGTAAACAACATGCAAGTGACAGATGTAGTCAGACTACTTTGATATAGATCCAACCGTACATCGGTACTTTTTAGTGGAAAACATTTGTTCCTTGATAACATTAAGTTTATGCCCTTGATGTAGGATTTTGAGTGGCAGAGGGAGCATTGTCTTGTAGATATGGAACTGCTTGACAGTACTTGTTTGAAGGGACTTCTTCCACTGTCTAGATCTGAATGGAGTGAGCATGGTGGTGAGTTTTTGTGTTAGGGCAGTTGTGGGTGATAACACCGCTAATAGGCAGCGTCCTGTACCATATGTGCCAACCTAGTAAACTAGCAAAAGCTGAGTAACAGTTTCAGAAAAGCTTACAACCTCAAAAAAAAACCAGGCAATTCAAAAACAGACCTGAAAAATATCCTATGACATGAAAGCAAGTAATCACTCTAGAAGTGAGCTGCGACCACTGGCGGGAGGGTATACAGTAATTACAACATGACAGGTTTACATGGGCAGTTTCCATTGTAAATATGGACATTGCAATTTATGATGGAGAAAGTTGGCACAAATCTGTGACAAAAATGTGAAAACTAGAAATAAGATTTTGTATACATGAAGTGCTCCTAGATGTAAGATTTTAAATACATTGAATGAGAGCAGTCCAACCATTGGCCTGAGTGAAACATTAGTCACTACATTTTTCTAATATGAGGAACTTCCCTTTAAACCTACGCTTTTGTGGTACTCTCCAACCCTCTCTTTCTCCATGTGGTCACATTCCCTTTAACTCCATATGCTATTATGTATCAGCTTGGTTCAGGTGGTCATATTCAGATATTGGTTCAAGCCCCACTCCAGCACCTAAGCACATAATCTAGGATGACATTCCAATGCATTACTGTGGGAATGCTGCATTGTCAGACGTGCCATCATTCAGATGAGATGTTTAACCGAGGCCTCTGCTCGAGTCGACGTTCAAGATCCCATCACACGATTTTTGAAGAAGAGTAATTGGTTTTCTTTGTCCCTCAACCACCAAAACAAATGAATTGGCCATCCATTTCATAGCTACTGGTGATATATTGCAGTGTGCAAAATAGCCTCAGCGTTTGCCTACGTAACATTTTCGCTGCATTTTCAAAATAGTTCTATATGAAGTGCTTTGGGATGTTTCTAAGACATGATGTATAAATGGAAGCCTTTATTTTGAAAGCCATTCACGTTTTCCTCAAAATGATTCTGAGAGCATTGCTAGCAATCTCAAAACAAAATTAGAAAAATTACATCACTTATTTACATTTGAAGGAAATATTCAAAAGGAAGGAATACTTACGGCAGCAAAATGGTGCAGATTATCTAACTTTTCTCCCGAGGAGCACCCCTACTCCTCATGCCATGCACCGCTTACATTATTGCAATGTGTAGTTCAACTAGCCTTGTGCAAGGAATTATAGTGACAGATTCCTGTAGTACTTAAACTGTCAGTTGACACCTTTACTGTGTTGTATTCTATTAATATTTGCCTTATTTATGCTCTTCTGCTTGATTGTAAGGGTACAAAGTATGTGACAAACTATAATGGGGAGGGCAGTGAAGAGAGTAGGGAACAATTTTGAGAAAAGGCAAGATGTTTTTGCTCAATTCTAATTTTTATCTCATAACGTCAGAGTGTTTGAAAGCCTTGGGACACATGGAGCTGGCGGCAGAGAGCTATGCTAAAGTGGTGGCAATGGCACCTTTGCACCTGGATGCACGTATTTCCCTCTCGACCTTACAACAGCAACTGGGGCGACCAGAGAAAGCTCTTGAGGCACTGGAATCGATGCATGACCCAGAAACATTAACACATGACGCGAACGCAGCTCAGCAGGTACAAAATGTAGTAACCGGTTAATTACAGTTACAGGACATATATTTCAGTGTAGCTGGAATGCCAAATGCCTATTGCAAAATAGTAATTTACTGGCAACATGTTGGATATATTAAAATGGCAGTGAATGTTTGGTTTGCCACTGTAGAAATTTGCTTGGTGGTGCAGAGGCAAGGATTTTGAGCCTAACTATATTTCACACAAATTCCAAATAAGCATTACTTAGCACACTAAATGTGGATTACGGCATAAAGCATAATGGAAGAGTTGGCTTTCCATCCATCAGCCGATCGCAAGTGCCTCTCTGTTTCTAAAGGTATCAAGTGAATATTCACTGCTGCTCACTAACCCTTCCACTTGAAATGCAGAGAGGGCATAGCTGAATAATGGCTTGAATTAAAAATGACTATTATTCAATCTATTCAATGAATGACTGTCAGCCAAAAGGTTGTCGTGGCAAGTCTGCCTGACAATATTTGTATTCCTTAGTTGGTGAGATTTGCAATTTGGTAGTGCTGCTAAATGAAGTACAATCTGTGACTGAGGTATCCCATCTAAAGAAGTCGGGGAAAGAGAGAAAGTGACACTGCCCTGTGAAAATGATGGCTCTTGTTAGCTGATCAAAGTGGCATTGATGATACTCATAAAGAAAGTGTCAAAGCACCTGCAGAATGGTTGGGGTTGGGGCTACAGGGCAAGTAATAGTACTTTCAACAATAACAGCCACTTATTCTGTAGAATTTATAATGCTTATTATAACCTATTGTATGAAAGATTGTCAGTAAGCCATTTATAAACAGTATTCTTCAAGAGAAATTGGGCCGGGTTTCATTTTTTTTCTCCTCTCATTAATGCATTTAATTGTCAGGTTATCTCATACTCCAGTAATATCTTGTATATCATTCAGGAACTGAAGCTATTACTCCATCGTTCTACCTTACTGTATTCCCAAAAGAAGTTGCCTGACTATGTGGATGCTTTACTTGCAATGCTAGCAATGCTTCTAAAGGTGAGTTGCAATTTCACTCTTGTTTCACAAATCCTCAGAGAGAATCTTTGTAAACCAAAAAGAAAATTGATCTGCAACTTACAATACCAAAGTAAAGTAGCCTCTTTTACTTGCATTTATGCTCATGAATCCTCTTAATATTGCACCTGTTCAAGTCTGCAGAATGAATCTTTTGTCTGTAGTAATTAGCAGAGGCGAAATGTTCAAAAGGCTGGATTATTAGAACTGTATGGAAAAATAGCAAAATTTTGTGCCAGTTAGATGCACATAACATTGTTGTTACTGCAAACTTTGATAAAGTGTGTGTATTTGTATGTATATATTTTTGTGTATGCAGTTTCCCCAGCTCAGAATCTTCATGTCAGCACTAGTAAAGATTAAATGGTATGTAAACCTACATCTAATCAAATGGCAACAATAAAAAGTTCTGTTGCCGATTCTCATTAGGGTTAATGTTAGCACTCACCATTATCCTATGCCAAAACATTGCTAAACTTCCGAGTAAACGCAAATCACCTTGTTTTTGCATAATAATGCACTGTACAATAATGTAACTGTTACGTCCGTGTATAATAAGACACAAACTGCGGAGAACGGTACAACAGGTGCTTACTCAACGTGGCTCACACTGCAACTGATCTGTACAGATTACTACTCCGTGCTATATACAGGTGTGGTCACTGCCGGTACTGCAGTAAACATGAGCTGTAAAAGATAGTTCCCCCCTTAAAGGTATATACATTACAATTCCTCCCCTTTTAGATTAACAGTACCATAACACTCATTTAACAATTAAATATCAAACTAATTACAATCAACACTTTTAGCATGCAACATTAGCTGAAAATAGTCTATTTATATATTCAGTCTTTGGGGAGGCTTCCTGATCCTTTCTGGATAGCGCCTTTCCCGAGTGTCTTGCTCTTGGTGCGGAGGCGATTCTGGCCCCCTGTCGTCGGTTGGTTCATCAGCTTCCGATGCTACTGTTTCTGGGGTAGATGCGACCTGTACGTCGGGCTCATCACCAGGTACGTATGGGCGAGGCATGGGGTTGACTTGTTCCTGTGACTCTAGGATCTGGTCAGCATGGCGTCTCACGATGCTCTCCCCAACGTCCACTGTGTACATTAGTGGGCCCTGCCGTGTGCATATCGTTCCTGGCTGCCATTTTTCTGTTCGGTAGTCGCGGGCCAAGACTGGTTGCCCTACATTGAAGCTCCTTGTTGGCTTCTCATGGATGTGCTGGAATTGCTTACTCTCAACATCTCTTCGTACGTTTGGTCTGAGCAAATCCAGGCGAGATCTTAACCTTCGGTTGAAGAACATCATGGCTGGGGCTTGGTTGGTGACTGCATGTGTCGCATTCCGGTAGGCGAACAGGAAATTGTCCACCTTGTGCTGCAGCGGAATGTTGTCATTGTACATAGCCTTTATTGCCGCCTTAAAGGTTTGTACGAACCTCTCAGCCAATCCATTTGTGGCTGGATGATACGGGGCGGATGTGTAATGCCTTACCCCATTCTTTTTCAAGAACCTCCGGAACTCTTCGGACACAAACTGTGGTCCGTTGTCGGAGCAAATCTGTTCTGGCAAGCCATTCCTGGCAAAAATGGTCCGTAGGACTGCAATAGTTTTCTCCGTGGTGGTGGAGGACATTTTGACCACCTCAGGCCATTCGAGTGTGCATCCACGGCTATTAAAAACATTGAGTCCATGAATGGACCAGCAAAATCAATATGCACCCGTTGCCATGGAGATGAGGGCCACTCCCATGGGTGTAGAGGGGCCTGTGGTGGTGCATTTTGGACTTTCTGGCATCCTGAGCAGCTCTTGGTCAGGTCCTCGATTTGTTTATCGATTCCCGGCCACCACACATAAGCCCTGGCTAGGCTTTTCACCTTTACCCCTCCCAGATGACCCTCATGAAGCTCATTGAGCACTCTATCCCTTAACTTGGGTGGAATTACCACTCGGGATCCACACATCACAGAATCACAGAATCCTCACAGTGCAGATAGAGGCCATTTCGGCCCATCGAGCCTGCACCGACACATATCCCACCCTATCCCCGTAACCCCACGTATTTAATCCCCAAACACAAAGGGTCAATTTATCATAGCCAAATCAACCCAAATCAACCTAACCCGCACATCTTTGGACTGTGGGAGGAAACCGGAGCACCCGGAGGAAACCCATCAAGGTCCCCCGGCACACTGACAGCTGTTCTCTCCTTGTCGAGAATGCTGGCAACAGTGAGTTGCCATGTGCTGGCCATCCCTTCATCGTCACATCATATACCCGAGACAGTGTCGGGTCATTTCAGGTTTCCTTTTCGATACAAGCGTTAGTTACCGGTAGGTATTCAACTATAGTCGAATGGAATATTTCGACAGGATCCACTGCTGGTGCTTCCTCCGCAGTAGACAGTGGCAGGCGTGATAGCCCATCAGCATTTCCATGCTGTTTCGTGCCCTTATATTCAATCTCATAGTGGTGCGCTCCTAGAAAAAGTGACCATCTTTATAGTCGTTGCGCAGTCATCACCGGAACGCCCTTCTTCGGATTAAAAATGGAGACAAGAGGCTGGTGATCAGTCAGCAAGGTGAAGTTCTGCCCGTGCAGATAGCGATTGAACTTTTTCACTCCCCACACTAGGCTGAGGGCCTCCCTGTCAATCTGGGCGTAGTTACGCTCGGCTGAGGTTAGTGATCGTGACGCGAAGGCTATTGGCCTCTCTGAGCCGTCCGAGAATTTGTGCGACATCACCGCTCCAATGCCGTAGGGTGACGCATCACATGCCAACCGAATTGGTAATGCTGGGTTGTAATGGGCCAGTACCTCTTTCGATGTGATTAGTGTTTTGCTCTTCTGGAAAGCTCGTCTACATTCGTCACTCCACTTCCATGGCACCCCAGTTTGCATTAGGGTGTTCAGTGGGTGTAGTATTGTAGACAAATTTGGCAAGAACTTATGGTAGTAGTTTACCAGCCCGAGGAACGACCTCAGTTGTGACACATTTTCCGGTGCTGGAGCCTTGACTACTGCCTCAGTCTTCTCTGGGGACTTATGTAACCCCTCTTTATCGATAACGTGGCCACAATACGAGATCTGTTTTCTAAAAAACTCGCATTTGGGGCGGTTAGCTCGGAGCCCATATTCCTGCAATCTAGTGAGCACCTGCTCCAGGTTAGCAAGATGATCACTTTCATTTTTGCCCGTGACCAGGATGTCGTCCAAATAACACTGGGTCCCTGGGATCCCTTGCAGGACTTGTTCCATTGCCCTCTGCCAAATAGCCAGAGCTGATGCTACCCCGAATACCAGCCGGTTGTATTGGTAGAGACCTTTATGGGTGTTGATTGTGAGGTATTTTTTTGATGCTTCTTCTACCTCCATTTGCAGATACGCCTGGGCCAGATCAATCTTAGTGAAGCGTTTCCCTCCAGATAGCGAGGCGAAAACATCTTCAATCCGCGGAAGTGGATATTGTACGGTGTGAAGGACCGGGTTCACTGTTACCTTAAAGTCCCCACAGATGCGAACCGTCCTTGGTTCCCCAGGCGTGCTGCTCAACGACTTTTTCATCACAGGGACGATGGGTGTAGCCCACTTGCTCCAGTCTACCTTGGACAGTACACCTGAACGTTCCAGACTCTCCAGCTCTGCTTCGACGGCTGGGCGGATCGCATAAGGTACCGGTCTGGCCTTAAAAAATTTTGGGCTTGCGTTTTCTTCAATTTTAATCGTCGCTGTCATGCCTTTTAGTGTTCCGAGTCCTTGCTGGAACACTTCTTTCGCGTCAGTTAGGATTTTTGACAGTCGCCCAGGTGTGACATCGTCATCCTTTTTGTCAGCCACAGTCAGTGCCTGTATGGAATGCCAATCCAGTTGTATTTTCCGGATCCATTCACGTCCCAGTAATGGTGGTCCTCCATCTTGCAATACATACAGGTCTAGTTTTGGTGTTTCCTTACCGTTATATATAACGGTCACCCTTATTTTTCCTTTGGGGTAGACTTTTTGCCCCGTGTACGTCTTCAAAATAATTTTTGTGTCTCTCAAGGGTATGTGTGAGAATAGCTGCTCGTAGTCCCGTCGGTTTATGACTGTTAGGGCTGATCCTGTGTCCAATTCCATCTTTACCTGGACTCCTGCTAACTTGAGAGTGACCCAAATGGTTCGGTGATCCTCCGTTGTGATCACATTATGTAGTTTCAGACAACTCAGTTTCCTGCTTTTGGAGTCGTTATCACTCTTTTGTTCGTCTGAACTATTCTCCGTCATCTTATGTACCTTCTTGTACTTTCCTTTGGTCGGTTTCTTATTGCTGGTTTTCTTTCCCGACCTGCAGACTCGTGCTATGTGTCCTACTTTTCCACACTGTCTGCACACTTTGTCTTTGAACCAGCAATCATTCTGGTCGTGTGTTGTTCTGCCGCAGCGATAGCACTTCTCTGTTCCATATGACATTTCGTTTGTGGCATATTCTTGCGGTCTCTGTTGTATCTCTGCAGCGCCCCGTGCTGCTGCTTCATATGATACCGCAATGCTGAAAGCCTTTTCCAGCGTAAGGTCCTTTTCAGATAAAAGCCGTTTCTGGGTTCCTTCACTTTGAAGCCCACACACAAACTTGTCCCTTAAGGTATCTGCCAGTCCCGCTCCAAACTGGCAGTGTTTCGATAGTTTGCGCAGTTCTGTTAAATAATCAGCATTGCTTTCATCCTTATGCTGGTTCCGTTTGTGAAACTTGAATCTTTCTGCTATCAGCAGCGGTGTGGGGTTTAAATGTTCCTTTAGTATCGTTACTCTGTCTTCAAAACTCTTTTCCGTTGGCTTCGTTGGGGTTACTAGATTTTGTAATAAACCATACGTCTTTGCACCCATTAAATTTAACAATACCGACGCTTTCTTGTCATCTGACACCTCATTTGCCTTGCAGTACACCTCTATTCGTTCGACATATGTAGTCCAATCTTCGACTTCATTGTCAGATGCGGTGATACTGCCACTCTTCGGCATTTTGGGTGTGGTTTAAAATGGCATCTCCCACGCTTTCCTTCCTCCCCCGCTGCTGCCAACGCCGCTCCCGGCGGTTCTCGTGGCAATGGCGGCACCCTGTAGGTTTTGCGCGCTTCTCCTGCGCTGCTGCCAACGCCGCTCTCGGCGGTCCTCGTGGCAATGGCGGCGCCTCATGGGTTTCTGCGCGTCCCTCTCTCCGACGCTGCTCGGCCCCTGAACACCGGCTGCGCCCTGTGCGCTCTGCTCTCTCTCTCTCTCCCCCGTCGACGCTGCTCGGCCCTTTGCTGTGCCGCTCGGTCGGGCTCTAGCCCGCCGCTGTCCGGGAAGGGTCTGCGCACTACCTGTTGCCAGCCCGTTTCGCTGGACCACCTCGACTGGAAAGCCAAGCCTGGTTCTCGACAGCCTCCCCCGCAATTCTCGAGTCTCTGCTAGATGACTGGGCGGTTGCCCGTGGTCGACGCCCGAGTCTCTGGCCTTGACCTCCAATCCACTGATCTCCAGGAACGAATCCCCGGGAGGTGATGCAGAGTTGCAGGTAGGTTCGAACCTGCCTCGCCGCCAATGTTACGTCCGTGTATAATAAGACACAGACTGCGGAGAACGGTACAACAGGTGTTTACTCAACGTGGCTCACACTGCAACTGATCTGTACAGATTACTACTCAGTGTTATATACAGGTGTGGTCACTGCCGGTACTTCAGTATACATGAGCTGTAAAAGATAGTTCCCTCCTTAAACATTACAATAACTACAGTATATCTCATCTTCATTGGTGTGGTGAGGCTTCGTAAAGATCAAATTAAATGAGGAGTTAAGCTATACAGACTGCGATGGCCCCAGGATTAATCCTGCTCTGTGCTGAGTTAGCAGAACTCTGCTTGGGCAGCAGTAGAGGTACTACAGTTGACCTCAACACCCTGGGCTAGGGAAAGGAAAATCAGCCAGGGCTCCTGTACGTGATCACAATTCAATAATGATACCAGAAATGCACTTGTGTGGATATCTGGTGAAGATAAGGTGGAGATTAGCTGTGATTTTCCCCTTGCTGCCAAGGCTGACACATGAATAATGGCTGGTTGGGTGAGCTATCACAGGGCACTAATAGAACAGTGAACCTTCAAAGTGTCAAGATCTTCAGAAGGGAAAAGGGACAAAATTGGAAGAAAAAGAAGTGGGGCAAAATTTAAAAAAAATAAGTTGCACCATCAAGTTCCCTTTTAAGATGGTAAATATTTTATATATTTTTTTTAATATTCTGTCCTCTAGCGTTCCTTTCCCATTATGGTGAAGAATTGAAGACCTGCTTCTCGACCTTTAGTTGGCTGCTAGAAAGTAAATTAGAATGGTCTGGGTTGACTGACTAGTTTAATTTTTTTTCACATTTTATATAATTGCAAATTAGAAGATTACAAGTTGAAACAGTAAAACTAGCAAACATTTACCGATTAGCTGTCCAGGATAAAAACAGTTACATTTGAGATTTTCATGAATATTCTCAACATGTCATTTCCAGAAGGGTACAACATGGTGGCGTAATAGTGCATATTTGTACAATAAATCAACACGCTTAAACACCGAATGCTGATAATATTGTCCGACAGAATAAAGGAATAAAATTAATATGCAGAGTTCAAACAACACAATTGCTAAGGCATCTTGCGTTGAAAATGAATGTTAAGTGTTCAGTTTGACTCCCACACACTGCACTTGTGTGGCTATCTGGTGAAGATAAGGTGGAGATTAGCTGTGATTTTGTGCCTCTGAATGTTGCTCCTCTTTGTCATTAACACTCACTGTTTTGGAGTGAAGGAAAACAGCCAAAACTGCCAGACAAAATTAAAAGATGCCAACAATTTGTAACTTTTTGTTTAGATTATTGAAGGCAGGACTCCCTCTTTAAGGAGACTTTGTTTGGAATGGAGTAGAAACGTCATTGCCTTGGAACATTAGCTGTTATTGAATTTTTTTTTTGTAAGTAAAAATGATTTACGGAGCAATTTGTGCCTAAATGAAGAGCATATGAAATTGATTTTGATTGTAGGTAGCAATGAGCAGAGCTCAAGTTTCATTGGTTTCAAGGTCCAAAAATGGGGGAAAACACCTGTATCTTGCAAAGGACTCGAGAGATAAAGTTAGTGACATTGATGATCAGGAAGCTGCATATTTGGATGTTAAAGGTAAGGAATAAAACTTGTAACCATGTGGTGTTTTGACTTCAAACCACTCATCCCAGACAAACTGGTCTGGTGCTAATCTACAATGAGATCTATCACTAAACTGATATAATCAGCTGTATGTGTCACTAGGTCAGTGATACTAAGTGAGAACTCTTCAATTGTATGTGTTTGATTATCTACAACCCCTCATGACATTTCCATTCTTTGCAGTCTAACTTTCAGAGCTCCATGCTGATTATGTCAATTAAGTTGATGGACAGTAATTTCATTACTGTGCTGGGGGCTTGTGTTCTATGGAAATTGACAAACTGTCTGAACTCAGCACACTTAAGAGCTGTGAATCAGGAGGTGATACAGAATCCTACAGGTCTGCCCCAGAGTGGTCCTAAGTAATGTGCACTGCACGTAACTGTTTGTTTGTTTGTTTTCCACAATCCCATTCCACATCACACACTCCTACGCGGATATTATTTAACCTCATGAACTGTCAGTCCTCATTGAGTGTAATCCTCCTTGAGGACTCAAGCAGATGCCCACCATGATGGCATATTTTACCCAAGAGCCTTCCTGATATTTTTTGGACACCCTGAAAATTACAAAGGCCCCTGGTGAATACATGGTGTGCACCGAAGTAGGGTAAGGAAACGCAGCCTCTCTAATTCCATATCTTGTATTCCATTTGTTCACAGTGACCAATCTAACAACTGCATCAGGCACAATAAGAGGAAGAATGGTATTTTTTGTAGTAAACTTTAAAAAAAACACTGAAGGTATAGTCAAAGAGAGAGATTTGAGGAAGCTTTTCAAGAAGAGAGAAATAATTAGTAGACAGAGGCAGAGAGCTTGAGTGCAAATGAGGATGCATTAGCGAATAGGGCACTAATGGAGGTGTGCAAGGACAGGGTTGCTCAGGGAGCAGAGTGTAATAACAGAGTTTATGAAGAATAGAAATTGGGGAGCTGGCAAGGAGACCATTGGAGTAATTGAGCTTAACAAAGGCGTGAAGAAGCCTCTCAGCAGCACAGGGTTTGAAGCTCAGTTAAGGGTCAAACAGATACCACGGTTGCCCATCATTGGGTTCAGCCCCAGTGAACAGCAAGGTGGGGGAATGGAATCATGAATTGGAGTGTGGAGTTCTTGGTGGGAGCCAGGTAGGATTTGTATCTTCATTTCAAATACATTAATTAGAGCACTTATAGAAATACAGTTGATGATTAAATAGTGAAACCTAAAGAAAGTGATTTAATTTCAAATTGGTCAATGAAGGCAACTTGCGTATAAGTGCAATGAACCTGAATCTGATCATTGTTCATTTACTATTTCACTGCAGAAATTAGTTAAATGTTGGAAAGAGCAAAGGCTGTGTATGTTTTTGGATCAACCAGACATTTATCTACTTTATTTGTTGCTGTTCACTAAACATTGAATTCCAACCAATGATTATCAGATTTTTCTTCTGAATGAATGGAACCTCAATGTTAATCTCCCTGATTTTGAGAGCTCAAACTCACCCTTGTTAGTTGTCCGAACAACTAGTAATATCCTAATTTGGTAAGGTAAGTGGGGTTTGTTTGGGGTTGTATTGGCTCCAAGGTGACATGTCTAGTTAAAGAAAGTTGGAACATAGATGATCCTGTGTGGCTAATCTAATACCTAAGCCAGTAGGTCTGCACTATTCCAGGGCACTGCTATTGATTGACCAGCCAACCTGGCTTATTGATTGGACATGGAGAGGTAGGCCTATTGTTAGGATTCTGAATTCTTCCCAATTGATACAAAATACCTTGCAAGCCAGTGCCCTAGCTGTTGAAGTAGTCCTAAGTGGACAAGCAGTGGGAAGCTTACCAGTCAACCTGTGTGCTTTTAGAAAACCTCTGTTCTCGTGCCAATGTACAGCTAAGTTCTCTGGGTTTAGGTACGTAGGTTGTGTTCCTACAGGGAGAGAGAGTGCTCTCCATATCACAAAATAAAAATTGTGCTTAATTGTGGAAACTCTGAAGCATGGTGACGGGTATCAGTTGCTCAGCTGGCCAAATAAAAATTAGCAGGAATCTCCAGCCTGTGGTGTAGTTTTTGGATTGGACAGCTTCAGAGTGACCTCGGCCTGTTTAAAGAGTCAGCCCTCCCAAAAGCTGCTTTCAGTGGTGCTTTTCCAGGACTCGTAGTGGGTGGCCTAGCAAGGAGGAACATCATACGCAAATGTGTCCGTGGCAGCAACAAAATTGACATTTGAATCCCTTACACTGCTTTCAAAGTGCCCCCTCTGTTGTTTTCAGCAGTCACTCCAGGATACATGGGATTGTTCCCTGTAATTGATGACACTGCATTGGCTTAGCAGGATGTGAGATCCCACTGGAGCAAATGAAATCGGAATATTTTTAAATTTCAAATCTCTTCGTAAGGGCATCATTTTGTTCTGCAGAAAAAAGGGAAGTGCTTTGAACAACAGTACCTGTACACTTCCTTTCCCCTTTAAATTATGCCTTTTTAATTGGCATTGTGTAATTCGCTTATGCTGCTACATCATTTTGATTTCATTTAAGTTATACACATTATGCTCTTTTTTTCCAGTCGTAAACAGATAACTTATATACTTCCGTATCCTTTTTAAACCAGGCAAAACTAGTGTACTGAATAAGGATGACTGGTGGAATTTATTGTTAAAAGCCATTTACACCTTGTGTGACCTCAAACGTTTCAAAGAAGCTGAACTCTTGGTTGATTCTTCCTTGGAGTACTACTCGTTTTATGATGATAGGCAGAAACGGAAAGAGTTGGAATACTTTGGCCTGTCAGCTGCTGTTCTGGATAACAACTTCAGAAAAGCATACAATTATATCAGGTACTTCAGATCAATCCATTCTTAACGGCAAAACCTGGTGAATTTTAATGTCAGGAAAAGCACATTATTTACATGAAATATGGATCATTACAGTGAATCTCTAAACTAAGTAACATGGCCCGGAATTTGCGGTCTTAATGACAGCGAACTGGCAGCGTTCCCTGTCATTTTGCCTTTAAAACTGACTGCAACTTCAGGAGGTAGCGCATAAGCAGCCTAATACGGAAATCCTGATGTTGCGGTCTGTCATTCACTGCTCCTCCACAGGCTGCGCTGTTTCCACCGCACCCCGCCCGCCCGCCCCAGAGCCGGCAATCAGTGTAATTTCTCAAATCATGGAAACTGACAAAAACCTTGGCTCTTCCACAGTAATTACACTGTTAAATACCCCATTAAAAGTTAGACCCTTTTGGATTGGGTGTAACTGGGGCTTTAACAGCATATTGACTGGTAAGCAAAGGTTATGGCCCTGAAAAATGAATTTTACTATTGTGCAGTGTGAAATTTATCCATTTTAATAAAAATTAAAAATTTTAAGAAACTTTAATGAAAATTTTCATTTTTTTAAAACTTTGTTCAACTTTATTTCAGGTATGCCTTTTCCCCATGTGAGAGCCCTAATCTTTGTTTTGCTCTCTGTAACATTTTTTAAAAGTTTGCATTTTAGGAACTTACCCACTTCCTGGTTAGCTGTCTGCGAGAATTCTGCGTTTTGATGGACTGCTTAGACAGCTTGTTGACGTCACAGCAGCTCTTCGCTGGGACTCCCCATTAACTTGCAACATTAACTAATGTTCTGACTTGACTGAATGAATGAGGCTGAAGCTCGGTCGATGAAAGGAATGCTGTTGAAATAAATCAAAGCTAAATAATTCATTGAATCCACTAGAGGGCTGACTTGCACAGCTTTCATAAGAGAGGATGTGCCTTTTGAAGTTTGGGCAATATGCTGATTTCAATTACATGTCGGAAAACCCAAAATTCTCGCCACAGAGTTCGCGAGATCTTTGTTCGAAGCTTACTTCGGGGCCAGCGACGAAAGTCTTCACTTCGCCGCTGACCGCAAATTTCGGGCCCATATTTTGGAGTGTGGTTGCAAGGTAACATGGGAACTCACAAATAGGCCTGTGGTTTCCATTAATGCAGCTCCCTGTCTACAGGAGTGGCCTACAGGAAGTATATTATTATGCTTCAACATGTGGCCCTGTTCGCTGCTGTTCCTTTTCTGTCCCATTTTCTTTCTCTCCCTCCACATCCCAGACATTGTGTGTTGTGACTTGACTGAATGAATGAGGCTGAAGCTTGGTCGATGAAAGGAATGCTGTTGAAATAAATCAAAGCGAAAGAATTCAATGAATCCACTAGAGGGCTGACTTGCACAGCTTTCATAAGAGAGGATATGCCTTTTGAAGTTTGGGCAATATGCTGTTTGTCTGTGCAGTTTGCAGTGGTATGATTTCTACTTACCTTAATGTCGCAACCTCTTGAATTCTTAAACTATGTGGTCTTCAAAACTGGGAACAAATTGCCACAGCATTTTTTTTTGTGCTTAAAAATATATAAGAAACTGTGAAATACTTAAATATATGAACAAGTAAAACAAGCTTTGGCCCAATATTCAAAATTGCAGTTTTTTTGTCAAAATTACAAATTTGGAGTTAAGAGAATAACAAGGTTCTGAATCAGCCCATTGAAAGGTCTATAACTGAAGAAAAAATTAAAGTAGAAAAGCATTACTAAACTTCTATACTGGCTCCTGGTCCGACAACACCTCAGTTTTAAAATCCTCATCCTTGTTTTCAAATTCCTACGTGGCCTCACCCCTCCCTATCTCTGTAACCTCTTCCAGCCCTACAAGCCTTCGAGATCACTGCCCTCCTCCAATTCTGGCCTCTTGCACACCCCCGATTTTAATCGCTCCACAATTGGCGGCCGTGCTTTCAGCTGCCTTAGCCTTAATCACTGGAATTCCTTTCCTAAACCTCTATGCCTTGCCACCTCTCGCTCCTCTTTTAAGATGCTCCTTAATACCTGCCTCTTTGATCAAGCTTTTGATCATCTGTCCTGATATCTCCTTCTATGGCTCGGTGTCAAAAATATTTTTATTGATAATGCTCTTCTTAAGCGCCTTGTGACGTTTTGTTACGTTAAAGGCGCTATATAAATGCATGTTGTTGGTAACATTGATGTATTTTCAATTTGGGCCAGCTGTCCATTCTGAACATATCTGAATGTGCACATGTAGCATAGTAAAGCTATGGATCGAACATTTCTGGCCTACAGTGAATGTTTCCTTTCATTACAATTCATCCCTGTTCCTAGCCTAGTAATCTGGAACATCTGAAATCATTAGAATGATTTAAAAAAGCAATTGAAAAGTCTTTGCCAATCTGACCATGGTCTATGTTCCTGCCTTAAACACTTGTCTGTTAATTGGCAACTTATCTGCTGTAAATAAAAAGTTAGATTGTCCAGAGTACAAATGGAATTTTCCTCAAAGTTTGAAAAACTAAAATAATGTGAGCTTTCTTCATTTCACCCGACTTTGTTTGTGCAAGTAAATCGATAAGCTTGTGTCCAGCCACTGCCCTTGGATTTCTGTCCATGGACACTACAACTTGTAACAATGATTCCTTTTATATAGTACAAGCTTGATGATGGTCAGTTATTTTGTCTTAAATATAAAGTAGTGAATACTGACTCAGTAATTAAATGTGTTTGTTCTTTCAACTTGGCCAAAACTGGAATTTGAACTTGAAGGGGTAATTAGTATGATACTGGGCCTACGCAAATTGTCTTCACAATGATTTCAAACTACTGTTCAAATGTTGATCAAACTCAAATGCATACACCTATCAACGACTAAATTTTGTTTGGTTCCTTTAGTGCATTGTGACTTATAAAGTCAGTAACTGTAAACACATTGTAAGGAACATTAACTGTGTCTTAATGCAAGGAGCATTCATAATAAGGTGGATGAATTAGCTGCGCAAATAGAGGTAAACGAATATGATTTGATTGGGATTACGGAAACATGGCTCCAGGGTGGCCAAGGCTGGGAACTCAACATCCAGGGGTATTCAATATTCAGGAAAGATAGGCAAAAAGGAAAGGGAGGTGGAGTAGCATTCCTGGTTAAAGAAGGGATTAACACAATTGTAAGGAAGGATATTAGCTCTGATGATGTGGAATCTGTATGGGTAGAACTGAGAAATACCAAGGGGCAGAAAACGTTAGTGGGAGTGGTATATAGACCTCCAAACAGTAATGCAGAGTTTGGGGATGGCATTAAAAGGGAAATTAGAGAAGCGTGCAATAAGGGCACAGCAGTCATCATGGGTGACTTTTATCTACATATAGATTGGGCTCACCAAATTAGTAACAATACTGTGGAGGAGGAATTCCTGGAGTGTTTACGGGATGGTTTCCTGGACCAATATCACAGAAATCACAGAAACCCCACAGTGCAGATAGAGGCCATTTCGGCCCATCGAGCCTGCACCGACACATATCCCACCCGATCCCCGTAACCCCTACACCAACACATATCCCACCCTATCCCCGTAACCCCACGTATTTAATCCCCCTAAACACTAAGGGTCAATTTATCATAGCCAATCAACCTAACCCGCACATCGAAGAACCAACCAGAGATCAGGCCATCTTAGACTGGGTATTATGTAACGAGAAAGGATTAATTAGCAATCTTGTTGTACGAGGCCCCTTGGGTCGGAGCGATCATAATATGATCGAATTCTTCATTAAGATGGAGAATGAAGTAGTCGACTCGGAGACTAGGGTCCTAAATTTAAATAAAGGAAACTACGATGGTCTGAGGTGCAAGTTGGGTAGGATTGATTGGGGAATGTCGCTCAAAGGGTTGACGGTGGATAGGCAATGGCAAATATTCAAAGACCGCATGGATGAACTACAGAATTTGTTCATCCCAGTTTGGCATAAAAATAAAACAAAAAAGGTGACTCAACCGTGGCTAACAAGGGAAATTAGGGATAGCATAAGATCCAAGGAGAGGACATATAAATTGGCCAGAAAAAGCAGTAAACCTGAGGATTGGGAGCAGTTTAGGATTCAACAAAGGAGGACAAAGGGATTAATTAAGAAAGGGAAAATAGAATATGAGAGTAAGCTTGCAGGGAACATAAAAACTGACTGTAAAAGCTTTTACAGATATGTGAAGAGAAAAAGATTGGTGAAGTCAAGCGTAGGTCCCTTGCAGTCAGAATCAGGGGAATTTATAATGGGGAACAAAGAAATGGCAGACCAATTATAAATACATATTTTGGTTCTGTCTTCACAAAGGAGGACACAAATAACCTCCCAGAGATGTCGGGGAACATAGGGTCTGATGAAAGGGAGGAACTGAAAGAAATCAGTATTTGTAGGGAAATGGTGTTAGGGAAATTGATGGGATTGAAGGCCGATAAATCCCCAGGGGCTGATAATCTACATCCAAGGGTACTTAAGGAAGTGGCCCTAGAAATAGTTGATGCTTTGCTGATCATCTTCCAGCATTCGATGGAATCTGGAACAGTACCCATGGATTGGAGGGTAGCTGATGTTACCCCACTATTCAAAAAAGGTGGTAGAGAGAAAATGGGGAATTACAGACCGGTAAGCCTGACATCAGTAGTGGGGAAAATGCTAGAGCCCATTATAAAAGATGTAATAGCAGAGCACTTGGAAAACAGTGACAGGATCGGACAAAGTCAACATGGATTTACAAAAGGTAAATCGTGCTGGACTAATCTACTGCAATTTTTTGAGGATGTAACTGGTAAAATAGATAAGGGAGAACCAGTGGATGTGGTGTATCTGGACTTTCAGAAGGCTTTTGATAAGGTCCCGCATAAGAGATTAGCGTGTAAAGTTAAGGCACATGGGATTGGGGGCAAGGTATTGACTTGGATAGAGAATTGGTTGGCAGACAGAAAACAAAGAGTTGGAATAAACGGGTCTTTTTCCGAGTGGCAGGCAGTGACTAGTGGGGTACCGCAGGGATCGGTCCTTGGACCCCAGCTATTCACAATATATATTAATGATCTAGACAAGGGAACTAGATGTAATATCTCCAAATTTGCAGACGACACAAAGCTGGGTGGGGGTGTATGCTGTGAGGAGGATGCCAAGAAACTCCAGGATGATTTGGACAGGTTGGGTGATTGGGCAAAAGCATGGCAGATGCAATATAACGTGGATAAATGTGAGGTTATCCACTTTGGTGGCAAAAACAGGAAGGCAGATCTGAATGGCAATAGATTGGGAGAAGGGGAAGTGCAACGAGACCTGGGTATCCTTGTGCACCAGTCACTGAAGGTAAGCATGCAGGTGCAGCAGGCGGTTAAGAAAGCAAATGGTATGTTGGCCTTCGTAGCAAGAGGGTTTGAGTACAGGAACAAGGATGTCTTGCTGCAGTTGTACAGGGCCTTGGTGAGACCACACCTTGAGTATTGTGTGCAGTTTTGGTCACCTTATCTGAGGAAGGATGTTCTTGCCATGGAAGGAGTTCAGCGAAGATTCACCAGGCTGATACCTGGGATGGCAGGAATGACGTATGAGGAGAGATTGGGTCGATTGGGCTTGTACTCGCTGGAGTTTAGAAGAATGAGAGGGGATCTCATTGAAACTTATAAAATTCTGACAGGACTGGACAGACTAGATGCAGGAAGGATGTTCCCGATGGTCGGGGAGTCCAGAACCAGGGGTCACAGTCTAAGGATAAGGGGTAGGCCATTTAGGACAGAAATGAGGAGGAATTTCTTCACCCAAAGAGTGGTGAACCTGTGGAATTCTCTACCACAGAAGGCAGTAGAGGCCAATACATTAAATATAGTCAAGGAGGAGTTGGATATATTTCTTAAGGCTAAAGGGATCAAGGGGTATGGGGAGAAAGCAGGGACTGGGTACTGAATTTGGATGATCAGCCATGATCGCATTGAATGGCGGAGCAGGCTCGAGGGGCCGAATGGCCTACTCCTGCTCCTATCTTCTATGTGTATGTCTAACTGTTCTGATAGTGGTGTTCATAAAAAGGTAAGTTGATAACTATCAAACTTCACATTGACATTGGATGATTTACTGAAGAGCTACAGGTGAAATATTTCTAACAATGCTCATTGCCATTATTCTGTTTGAGTCTGTATTCTTTGTCTTATTTTTTTCAGTCCTAGTCCTCTGCAGTAAAATTGATGATTTGAGTTGCAAAATGCTTTGATTGTCTGTAAAAAAATAAAAACTTTCACAAAAGGTTTAGGAGGAAAAGTTCGGTATCACCCTATTTGGGGCACCATTATTGGCCTTGCGCAAAGTTTAGCGCCTGACGCTAATTATCGCCTCCGACAGCAAACTTGGCTTTTATCGCCCCTGGAGGTGATTGGAGCGCTAAATCAGGCGCTTCACACCTGTCTTAAGGCGCAAAGGCCGAGGTGCAAGGCGCTACCTCAGAGCGCTGGCGAAGCAAGGAAGGGCAAATCAAAATAAACTTGCAAAGTGCTGCTCAGTACTCAAAACTCCTTCACACAGTATTGAATCTCTCCAGAAGTCTCTCTCTCTCTCTCTCTCTCAGAATGCGTGGTGCAAAAATGTCACCGACAAAAAAAGGCAGGAAGCGGTCGCCTTTAAATAGCGCTCCCCTAGACCCTTTCTGACAGCGTAACACTCCCCTCAACCTGTCATTGCTAGCAGCAGGGGGTGCCATTCAATATCCAGTCCAGGGCGCTAACGGAGCGTTGCGTACTCGACTGACATCACAATCTGCCGGCACAGGAGATCGTGGCAGTAGTGTTTAGCGCCGCCGCCGCAAAATGTCTAATTAATTTCGCGAGCGGCGCAAACATCGCCGCGCCCGGGCACTAGTTGCTTTGCGCCCCATTAGCGCTCTCTTAAGGCGCTAATGGGAGGCGCAAACAACTGAATTTTCCCCCCTTACTCTTTAAGAAGCACATCTTATTTTTTATCTTTGCTGAAGAATCATCGTGCTTTTTCTCCTCTTCTTTCAAGGGTCATGGTGATGGAAAATGTGAACAGACCTCAGCTGTGGAATATCTTTAACCAAGTTACGATGCACTCTCAAGACCTGAGGCACCATCGTTTCTGCCTGCGCCTAATGCTGAAACACCCAGACAACCATGCACTCTGTGTACTTAATGGGCACAATGCATTTGTGGCTGGAAGCTTCAAGCATGCTTTAGGTAATGAGCATTGATCATTTTGTAATATATAATCCCAGTATTATTTGTTAGTAACAAACTATCAATCTGAAACCATGCAGCGATTACATTACAGTTATTAATCTTTCTACATGGACATCACCATGCAGCAATGATGCTTGGAGTGCCTGGTGTTTGCACTGGTGGTTGGGATATAGCCATATCCGTGATCTTGACCGTATAATCAAAATAGCAATTATAAAAGCTACTGGCAGAATTATTTCTTGAGCTTCAGCTGATTTTTATAAATAGCTCAAGCTTTGCATCAAGCTTAGCTTTTGTTGTTAATTACAGTTTACAAACTGTCCCCCACTATCTCTTTGTTTCCAAACGCTCAATGAGATTATAATCTTGTCTATTTTGTCATTTGACTAAATCTCTGGAGTAAGTAAGAATAACAGGCTGCCTTGTAATTTTTTTATACAGTGCCAACCTGTGGGGGAAATAAGAATAACAGGCATTACTGTTACTACAACACTACTAACTCTCTATTTATCTGCTTCTCTCTCTATTTATCTATCTGTCTCTTTATATCTATCTGTCTTTTTATTTAATATGCCTATCAATACCAGTCGATCGCCTGTAGCATTGCACGAGGTGTTAAAAATCAAGTGTAGTCTTCAGGTGAAGCAGAGTTAAAGGGCATGGTGATGATTTAAGATTTTTAAGAAGATATAGGTGGATTATATAAAATACATATACGTATTCAAGCCCCATTTTAAACTCAGACATTTTGTCCTTGTTTTTATTTATTTTTATTTTTCTATGGTTCTTTATAGTTTTCTATGGTTCTTTATATTTTTCTATTATGTGTTTTTGAGTCTACACTTGTAATGGAACCTGCCTATGTAAACTTATCAAGCTTTAATTACATCAGTGTTGGCACTTTAGCACCTTCCAGCTCCACAGCCATCGCTGCAGAGAAATTCTTATGCTGCAACCAACGCTACTTCTCTGCTTCCCAAATTGCTATAAGTTTTGCTATTTAACTATAAATCACCCTGAAAAATCCAAGTACTACATAAAAATAAGGACAGCGCGTATAACTTTAAAATAGGGCCTGAATTATGTCTGTGCCCTAGTCCCTACTAAAAGTTATCCGCTCTCACCCTGGCCGTTCTCCCCGGTACGACCCTCATCTTCGCTCCCTTACGTCCAAGGGGCACAGATTTGAATGGATATGGCAGACAACTGGTTTAGCCATTCACTGCCAGATCTGGCTGGACCACATAAAACACAATCGGGCCCTTCTCTCGTCTGCCAAAATTGCTCACTATTCCAGAACCCTCTTCTTAAACCCCTCTCCTCTGTCTCCTCCACCCTCACCTCCGACAACAAGTGTGAGGAGCTCATGGACTTCTTTGTCTCTAAGATTGAGACCATCTGTTCAGCTGCCTCTGCCACTTCCCTTCCTCCCCCTAGCCCACTGGGCCAAACTTCCTCTAAGGTTCCCCTCTGCCCTAGCCCTGAACTCACGTCTTTGTCCAGTTTCTCTCCGATCTCCCCTCATGATCTCTCTGCGATCATCTTGTCTATGAGACCCACCTCCTGCTCCCTCGACCCTATGCTGACCACCCAACTTCCTTTTCTGGCTCCCATGTTAGCTGATATTGTTAACGATTCTCCTCAGGTACTGTTCCCCTCTCCCTCAAATCTGCCGTCATCACCCCTCTCAAAAAAACAAACCTTGATCCCTCCGTCCTTGCAAACTACCGCCCCATCTCCAACCTCCCTTTCCTCTCCAAAGTCCTTGAACGTGTTGTCGCCTCCCAAATCCGTGCCCGTCTTTCCTGCAATTCCATGTTTGAATCCCTCCAATCAGGTTTCTGCCCTTGCCACAGTACTAAAACGACTCGTCAAAGTCACAAATGACATCCTTTGTGACTGTGACAAAGGTAAACTATCCCTTCTCGTCCTTCTTGACTTGTCTGCAGCCTTTGACACGGTTGACCACTCCATCCTTCTCCAACGCCTCTCCACCGTCGTCCAGCTGGGTGGGACTGCACTCGCCTGGTTCCTATCTATTTAATCGTAACCAGAGAATCACCTGCAACAGCTTTTCTTCCTGCTCCTGCATCGTTACCTCTGGTGTCCCCCAAGGATCCATCCTTGGCCCCCTCCTATTTTTCATCTACATGTTGCCCCTTGGTGACATCATCCAAAAACACAGCATCAGTTTCCATATGTATGCTGACGACACCCAGCTCTACCTCACTACCTCTACCCCACTACCTCATCTCTCGACCCCTCCATGATGTCTAAGTTGTCAGACTGCTTGTCCGACATACATTAAATATTGGGAAGAAAGAAGCCATTGTTTTCGGTCCCCACCACAAACTCCGTTCCCTAGCCACTGACTCCATCCCTCTCCGTAACATCTGTCTGAGACTGAACCACACTGTTCGCAACCTTGGTGTCATATTTGACCCCGAAATGAGCTTCCGACCACATATCCGCAGCATAACAAAGACCGCCTACTTCCACCTCCGTAACATCACCTGTCTCCACCCTTGCCTCAGCTCCTCCATTGCTGAAACCCTCATCCATACCTTTGTTACCTCTAGACTTGACTATTCCAATGCACTCCTGGCTGGCCTCCCACATTCCACCCTACGTAACCTTGAGGTCATCCAAAACTCAGATGCCTGTGTCCTAACCCGCACCAAGTCCCGTTCGCCCATCACCCCTGTGCTCGCTGACCTACATTGGCTCCCGGTTAAGCAGCGCCTTGATTTAAAAATTCTCATCCTTGTGTTCAAATCCCTCCATGGCCTTGCCCCTTCCTATCTTTGTAATCTCCTTCAGCCCCACAATCCCCCGAGATATCTGCGCTCCGCTAATTCTGCCCTCTTGAGCATCCCTGATTATAATCGCTCAACCTTTGGAGGTTGTGCCTTCTGTTGCCTAGGCCCTAAGCTTTGGAATTCCCTCCCAAAACCTCACAGCCGCTCTACCTCTCTTTCCTCCTTTAAGACGCTCCTTAAAACCTACCTCTTTGACCAAACTTTTGGTCACCTGCCCTAATTTATCCTTATGTGGATCGGTGTCAGATTATTTTGTCTTAAAATACTCCTGAGCAGCGCCATGGGACGTCTTACTTGGTTAAAGGCGCTATATAAATACAAGTTGTTGTTGTGCGCCCTGGTCTAATTATCTCCTGACCTCTAACCCCGCCTCATCTGTAGATTACACTTGGTCTCGAATCCCCATGTACAGGAAACTTCGCGATATCCGGCACCGACGGGACTGGCGTGATGCCGATCTCTGAAAACTTCCGGACAGACCAGCGCTAATGTTGAAGGATACGGAGGTTTTCATCTCCGTATCTGACAACAAACACTGTTGCTTAGCAACAGCTTCAGAGAGGCTTTCCAGAGACTGA
This sequence comes from Somniosus microcephalus, assembly GCF_052327205.1. Lineage (NCBI taxonomy): Eukaryota > Metazoa > Chordata > Chondrichthyes > Squaliformes > Somniosidae > Somniosus > Somniosus microcephalus. The sequence goes on from NC_140990.1 coordinate 216,501,109, forward strand.
CTGTTTAAAAAAAATGCTAGGAGAAAGAAAAAAAAGAAAAAAACCTAACAAAACGGCTGCTGATTTCTGCCGTTAGATCGAGGTTTCCGGACATACAACTTCCGGATAAACCAAAGTTTCCTGTATAACATCCCCGGAGGATAAATTTGGTGCGTGAGTCAACAGTTAGCCGTCACCATGCCTTGTCTTGCCTGTAGGTGCTGCTTTAATAAGATTTCCCATTGTAAATTGAGCAGTGTCACAGATCCCTATCATGCCATTAGATTCAGCTGTGCCACTAGGTAGAGCTGTAAAGCCTACAATCCTTTGATATATCACCCAGCGCAGCTATCACAATATTTCAGCCTCTCTGCTTGACTACAGATAAGGTTAAAAATTTAATTGTCTTTATTTACTGTTTTCAGTTATGTATGATATTCTGCTTCTTTTATCTGCTTCATATTTCCCATCCGCTCCAGTTCCACATCGTACCCCACTGTGGTCCATCCCTCTCCTAGTATGTTTCACCTACTGGCTTCAGCTTCTGCTCTAGGCTTCCTGTTGCACCTTCATTCTAACAGCTGCTTCCGAGTTGTAAAAAATTAATTTACCCTCTCAGCCTCTTCCCCTGCTGCCTGCAATTTTTACCTTCCCACCTTTTACCCAGCTTGCTGCTCCTCGCTCCTGGCTGCGAGAAGAAAATTTTAATGCCTGAAAATTTAATTCCCAGTGCTACCTTCCACAAAGTTATTCTTCCTGTCTTAATAGTCTACTTATTACATTCCCACTGATTCCCTTTAATAAATATCCAACCCCAATATATCTATCTATAACCGTTGCTCCCCTTCAATAAATAACGAACCCCAATATATCTATCTATAACCGTTGCTCCCCTTCAATAAATAACGAACCCCAATATATCTATCTATTCTCCTGGGTCATGCCCGATGGCATTTGCAACATTTAAAAAAAAAAAAAAAAAAATTCTCCTTCTATGTCTGTCCAAATTATGAGTGTGTGTGTTTGTGTATATATCTCCACACATCACTTCCTACCCTTTGCCAATCTGAGCAACACCCATTAACCCTGTCTGTTTATGTTGCTTCATTTCTTGTACCATGTCTCTGAATTTTTGTAACAAGAGACATCTTGTGAACTGCCTTCCAGAAATCAATATAAACCACATTGATTGCATTAAATTAATACTTTTAAGATAGTATTAAATGGTTCCTAAAAACAATCATTTAACTATATCTTGTTCCTTCTCATTTTAAATTTCAGGTCAGTATGTTCAGGCTTTCAGGACTCAGCCCAGTGAACCCCTCCACAGTCTATGTGTGGGCCTTACCTTTATCCACATGGCATCTCAGAAGTTTGTTTTAAAACGACATCCTCTTCTGGTGCAGGTTTGTTGAATTCATTGAGTCAAGATTTAAAGTTTGAGGTTTTTCCTGAGTGAAAATCTGTGTGTTGAAACTATTTTGATCCAGTATTTTATAATTAGGATGTGCTCTTATCTAATGCAGCACAAATTATCCCTTTTGTTGAAACTTTTGCCCAAGTATGGTGAGTTGTAGATTCTATTCTGGATAATCTCAGTATTTACAAGAGATATGAAAATGTAGTGAAAAGATAATTTTTTATATTTACTTTGTACATCAAGATGTATCACATCATATCAGTGTTGCTTATAGACAGTGCAGCATTGAATTTAATACAATGACCTATAACCTGCTGCATTTCAAATTTGGACTTTGGAGTGGTGGGGGGGGGGGGCGGGGAGTCTACTTTCAAATGAAGAAAATTTTAATTTGAATGAGTAGGGAAGAAGTAGCAATATTTAATGTGGAGAAACATTGAAGGGGATATGGGAATTTGAAGGCAGAGTATAACCAAGTAGTTTTTACTGGTTTTATTTTCCTTCTTGCGCTTGAAGGGCAGTGGTCATACAAGTCATTTCAGCATAGAGAGAAAAGTGCATTAAAAGCAACTGTATTGCACCATTGAAAGATATTACATCAAACGTGCTGGTTCTGTTAGTGGTGTGACGTGGGTTTGAGTTGCATTTAAAATTAGTGGTTAACATAGCAACAACAACTTTAAATTATATAATGCCTTTTAAGTAAAAAAAAACACCTTGGGCCCTTCACAGCGAGTGGAGCCATGAAGAAAGAGATTTGTGGAGGCGGGGGGTGGTGAGCAAATGCTTGTTTGAAAAAGATGTATTTTGCAAAAGTTTTTAAAGGTGGAGCAAGAATTTGAAAGACTGAGGGATGTTGAGAGGGAGTTCCAGAAAGCAGAGTCAAGCCAGCTGAAAGCTGTGCCATCTGTGGATTGGCAAGGGGGATGAGGCGAGATTCACAGAAGGCCAGAATTGAGGATCACAGAATGTGGGAGGGGCATAATGCTGGAGAAGGTTGGAGATAGGATGGGGTGGACCATGAGTGATTTGAAGACAAGGATGAAAACTTTCAATTTGATGCTTTGTAGGTCAGTGAGGATGAGGGAGATTCGTGAGCAGGACAGGATGGCAATCAAACTAGGTCCTGCAGATACCCGCTATGTGTTGCTTTTCATTAAATCTGTACGTACTTTTCTAGGGATTCTCCTTTTTAACGCAGTATTTGGAACTTCGAGGACCTTGCCAAGAAGTGTACTATAACATAGGACGTGCATTACATCAACTGGGGCTCGTGCATTTTGCAATTCATTATTATGGAAAGGCACTGGAGCTCCCACCTCTTAAATTAGAGGTACGTAGTATGCTAGAAATCTAAATCGGTAAGACTTTTTTTCTCTTGCTCACACAATGATACTCACAGGGTAGAAGACCCAGATTACAAACTGAGGCATCCACCAGTTCATCTTGGTTTCAGGAATAACTTCTACATACTTAAGAGTTGTTGACTTACAGGATCACTTGCTGCCAAGGGCAGTAATGGGTTGTGCTAGATTTAGTGCTAAATAGGTTGAATGGCTTTTTCTTGTTCCTACATTCTTAATTTGATGCAACAGTTGTTTGTGGCTTTAACTTTAGCAGACGTTGGTAATTTAAGAGTAAGGTTTTGGCCTTCCACATGGCTTAGTAGGTGAAGTCACTGTGTAACAACCATACAGACCAGGAACAGGCACAATTTCATCCCCGGTCTGTGCTGGGTTAGTCTAAACTTAGCCAGGCAGCAATGATGGCTTTACAGCCTCTGAGCTACAGAAGCAGCCAAGGTTCCCACTGATTGCTATCCTATGATATCCTTACTGGTATCTAGTGGCTCCTGGTGGAAAGTATGTGTATGTAGGTTTGGTGAGGACAGAATTGGGCTCTGTTGTGTGGACACTGACTGTCTTGGCTTACAGCTGAAGACTGGTCTCTTGGGAAAATGATCAGAATTGATACCTGTGGAACCATTACCCAGCAAGAGTTGGTGTCTCCCGGAGAGGAGACTTTTATTTTTTTGACTGTAATGGTCATTCCCATATTATTCAGATTTTTTTTGTTGCACAGGGATTTGGAAAAAAAAGTTACTGTACATTTAAGGGTTGTGTTTAAAAGCAAAGTGTATTCACACACGCTTTTTTAAAATAAAGGGCACCGAAATAAAAGGTAGTTAAAATGCTAATGAGCTGGGCTTTGAAGTTGTTTCCCCAAAGAACATAAACAATAAACAATTCATCAGCCTGCCTTGGTAATTGATAAACACCTCACACTCACTGCATTAGTAGGCCCCTGGTCCAGAGCGCTCATTGGGGTGGTCTTGGGTTGTGAACAAAGGGAGACCAAAAATAAAATGGACACATTATGCAGAGTGATCAAGCTGCAAGGGCAAGCTTTCCTCAGGCACAAAGGATTAGGATACAGGGTGATGGTTAGAAGGTGTTTTGTTAAGTCGAGCAAGATGAAGCGTAGCATCTCCATTATTAACGTGACGATAACCAGTATTAATGGAATTAAGTGACTACAATCATCACTTTGCTCTATATGTTCACTTGTTGTATGTGCAATGAGTAGCTTAATGATTTGTATCTGGCCTCGGTCTACCTTCCAAAATATTGAAGTAGAACCTATGAGGACATCTTGGAAAGACACAGTAACCAGTTTACATGTTAAGGTGGGATGCACTGCTATATCCCGAGTTACGCTATTTTATAAAAGGATATTTATAAATCTTGTCCATGAGACACACCTCCTGCTTCCTCGACCATATTCACACTAAACTGCTGACCACCCAATTTCTTTTTCTGACTCCCATGTTAGCTGACATTGTTAATGGTTCGCTCTCCTCAGGTACTGTTCCCCCTCTCCTTTAAATCTGCTGTCATCACCCCGCTCAAAAAAACAACCCTTGACTCCTCCGTCCTTGCAAACTACCGCCCCATCTCCAACCTCCCTTTCCTCTCCCAAATCCTTGAACGGGTTGTCGTCTCCCAAATCCGTGTCCATCTTTCTCGGAACTCCATGTTTGAATCCCTCCAATCCGGTTTCCGCCCCTGCCACAGTACCAAAATGGCTCTCATCAAAGTCACAAATGACATCCTTTGTGACTGTGACAAAGGTAAACTATCCCTCCTCTGTCTTTCGGATGAGACGTTAAACCGAAGCCCCGTCTGTTCTCTCAGGTGGACGTAAAAGATCCCATGGCACTAGGGTTGCAAAATTCTGGCAATTTTTAAAAGAGGAAACTTTCCATGGGAATTTTTTGGGAATTTTGAGTTTTTTTGCACACTGATGGTTTTTGACTCTGACCCTTATATTATCTTTGTCATCAAAATAGACATACTGTTCCGTACAAATAAAAACAGGCTTTCAAAACTTTATTTAGGTTATAATTTTGAACTTTATTGAACCCCTACAAAAAAGACCCATCTAAAATAAAATAAAAAGAGCGTCTGCTTATTTAGCCTGTAATTTGTCCTTATTTTGTCCCTTTGAGTCTTCTACTCATCATTGCTCCTCCTGATTCTCTGACGTGTCCATTTCCTCCTCTGTGTCACTGTCTAGCTGTGTGGTGGACACTTCTGTATCTGGCTCAATAAGTTGTCGGTTCGCCCGGATAGCCACCAGTTTCTCCACTCTCTTGTTAGTCAGCTTGTTGCGCACCTTTGTATGCGTATTCCCAAAAAGTGACCAGTTTCGTTCAGAGGCCGCTGATGAAGGTAGGATTTGGAGTATCACCGATACAATGGGTGACAGGGCCTCAGATGCACCAGGTATGTGCACTGATGTGCTTGCATGATTCCCATATCCCGTCCCCATTCCAAAGACCTTGCTTGGTAGAGAACTTTGCCAGACTTCCCAGAACTTTGCCCACGTCCAGATTGAGGTGGCGTGAGAGGGTAGAAATCACACTAAGCGCTGTTGATCCGTTCTCCAGAAAGTATTGGTCTCCCAACATGCTTTGGGTCCCGCATGTATGCTGCAGCATGAATCGGCTTGACACAAAACTCTTGACGCGTCTGTATGAATTGAACAATTGCCTTCTCCTCTGCTTTGAGCAGCAGGGGTGTGGGTAGAGCAATGCTGATTTGTTCTTTTAAATCAGCAAAAAGCCTGAGAACATCTGACAAGACAGCGTCATCTTCAATCTGAGCAATTGCAGATGCTACTGGTGAGAGTAGTTTAAGGCTGCTAACCACTCTTTCCCAAAACACATCATCGAGCAGTATTTTCTTGATGGTGGTTTCCATATCCCCAGACTGTGACAGACCTTTACCTACCAGTATTGTACCCCAGTGTTATACAGTGACAGATCTGTACCCACCAGTACTTTTAAGAGAGGACCTGTGGGGAAAAAAATGAAATACAAAAAAACCAGTATTATGCTACCATGTGCTTTTTTTGGGCAAAATTCCCCACATTCCCAAGCTAAACTTACCGTGGAAAATTTCCGGAAATTTACCAGAAACTTTCCACCCCTTCACAACCCTACATGGTACTATTTCGAAGAAGAGCAGGGGAGTTATCCCCGGTGTCCTGGCCAATATTTATCCCTCAACCAACATAACAAAAACAGATTATCTGGTCAGTATCACGTTGCTGTTTGTGGGACCTTGCTGTGCGCAAGTTGGCTGCCGCGTTTCCCACATTACAACAGTGACTCCACTTCAAAAGTGCTTCATTGGCTGTAAAACGCTTTGAGATGTCCGGTGGTACTGCGTACAGTTTTGGTTTCCATATTTAAGAAAAGATATACTTGCTCTCGAGGCAGTTCAGAGAAGGTTCACTTGGTTGATTCCGGAGATGAGGGGGTTGACTTATGAGGAAAGGTTGAGTAGGTTGGGCCTCTACTCATTGGAATTCAGAAGAATGAGAGGCGATCTTATCGAAACATATAAGATTGTGAGGGTGCTTGATCAGGTGGATGCGGTGAGGATGTTTCCACTGATGGGTGAGACTAGAACTAGGGGGCATAATCTTAGAATAAGGGGCTGCCCTTTCAAAACTGAGATGAGGAGAAACTTCTTCACACAGGGTAGTAAATCTATGGAATTTGCTACCTCAGAGAGCTGTGGAAGCTGTGACATTAAATAAATTTAAAACGGAGATAGACAGTTTCCTAGCTGATAAGGGAATAAGGGGTTACGGGGAGAGGGCAGGGAAGTGGACATGAGTCGAAGTCCGGATCAGCCATGATCCTATTGAATGGCGGAGCAGGCCCGAGGGGCCGTATGGCCTACTCCTGCTCCTATTTCTTATGTTCTTATAAATGCAAGTCCTTCTATTCTTTTCCTCCTCATCCTTCGACATGGTTGACTACTCCATTCTCCTCCAACGCCTCTCCACCATCATCCAACTGGTTTCATTCTTATTTATCTAATTGTAGCCAGACAATCACCTGCAATGGCTTCTCTTCCCGCTCCCGAATCGTTACCTCTGGGGTTCCCCCAAGGGACTATCCTTGGCCCCCTCCTGTTTCTCATCTACATGCTGCCCCATGGCGGCATCATCCGAAAACACGGCGTCCATTTCCACATGTACACTGACGACACCACCACTTCTTTTGATCATCTGCCCTAATTTCTTATTATATGGTTCGGTGTCAGATTTTTGTCTTATAACTCTCCTGTGAAGCCTCTTGGGACTTATTTTACTACGTTAAAGGCGCTATATAATTACAAGATGTTGTTGTTATATTGCGCAATGTGAGTCAACTCCGGCAATTAAGTGGTGTGGTATACACTTACATGAATGATTGGTGCCACTGAACACGAGAGCAGACCAAAATTTGATTTTTATCGAAGTGATTTTAAATACAATTCAACAGAACTAACTGTCCATTAGAATCCTAAAAGCCATGATCCTGTGCCGTCAGCAGGCAGTCGCACAAATCTCAAGCGCAAGATTAGTTGCCATTAGGAAATGACAGTGCCATTGAACTGAGGTATTTGAAAAAATGGATTATATTTCATTGATCAGAGTTCCATCCAAGCCTTTGTTAATTCTGCGCTTTTTGTTCAGTTGTTTATCTCCTTGTGTTTGTATGCTAATTCACCATACACTAACTTATCTGGAGCCACTAGCAATAATTTGGGTCTTATGAGGAAAACAAGTAAAGATGGGTGACAATATACTGTCAAATACTGTTGGCCATCATAATACAAGAATAAAAAAACAAAATTTAAAAATTATAATTTTCTTCTCTCTACATTTAGGCCACAACAATGGTAGGCACTCTGTCGTAATGTGCTTACTGCTGTTAAGACAGCTGCTCGGAGGTATGACAAAGTGCCCAGTTTGGGGAAATTGCAGGCATGGATTGTGACCTTTTCTATGCCATAGCATGTTGGAGTCACCTTACTGTCCAATTGCACCTCAGAATTTTGTAAAAATTTTAACCCATTTTGGGAACTGTTACAGTGCAACAAAAATGTATATATTTTTTTTTGTTGTACAAATGACAAGAAAGGAATTTTAAAGTGATTTGGTTTCACAGAAATTTATTTTTCTTTGCAGGGTATAGACGATGATCAAGTGGATCTAAGACGAGACATTGCTTATAATCTATCACTAATTTATCAGAATAGTGGAAACATTGATATGGCTCGAAAACTTATATATACACATTGTGTTGTTTGAAGACTGGGACTCCATATTGGATTGCCCAGTACAAATTGAGAAGTTGTTTAAAGGATAAAGGTTAGCTCGCATCATTTATGTATATAATTTTATTGTTTCAACTGTTGTGAAATTTTTAAATTATTACTTAGACCATTAAAACATTTCTGAAAATGCTCAAATGACTTTACAGTTTTGTCACACACGGTGCACAGAGGAAATCTGTTAAAAGTTCTACCACAGAACTGTGATTGTACCAGCATACTGCAACTCAGTGCAAGATCTGAGGTGGGTTGTACCTTATACTGCTTTTTATATTTAAAAAATCTTCCACTGCTTGTCTGTTAGATCTGCCATTATTTTCCAACCAATTAATTTGGGTTGGGTTACCTTTCATCCTACTGAAATTAGCTAATTTCTAGTCCAACATCTTTATCACAAACTATGTTAGGATAAACCTAAATTGTAACAATGTGCACTTGAAGGTGCACAGTATAATGGTCTTATCTCTCCCTGTAACTTCATTCTCCTAATGGTCCATCTTGGGTTGAGAATTCACTTGGAGGAATCATGGGCACCAAATAGCACCCAATATATTGCACCACTGGGCTGTCCAATGTTTAATAATCTTGTGGTCACATCAATAATTCGTTGCATATTTTGTGTTAAAATCACAAATGGCACCATGGAATCCACAATCCATTATTTTTAATGGAAGTATTACTCATAAAATGAACATCCATTAGCTTTGATAGTGTTCACAGAATTAGGGACTGATTTTTAAAACATATTATAGGATATGTGAAACAAGATATCTACATCTTACAAGATAAACATCACCAAACATTTTTTCCCACTTCAGCAACTGAGAATACATATGAAAGGTCTATCTGCTTTCCCCCCTCCAACTATTTAAAATATTGTTAAATCTCACTTTCAAATTCATGGGGTTCAATTCCCACTACATGCGGCCCTTTCTGGAAGTGGCACTTGAGTTATTGAGGTGCGTGCCTCAACAAAGTGTAACTATTTCTATTTAGCAGAATTCAATATATTTTTATACTTTGGGCATTTTCACTGACTTGAATGAATGGGAAAACCACAAATGAAGTGTAGAAATAAAGTGGGGAAAGTTTGCTTATGAACTGGGAATGTAGGTTTGTACTTGAACATAAACAGAACCTTAGCTGTAACCAGATACAAACTTATCGCTGTCACACACCATTAATAAACAGCATTTATAGCTATGTGACTAACTATTTATAGCTAGGTGACTGGTGAAAGAGTAGCTGGAATTCTAGTTATTGATTTGAAGATACCAGTCTTCTGTAGAAACAGTTTCCACAGAAACTGTATTGACAAATGCAACATTTCAGGAGAAAATTAAGATTGAAAATGAACTATTGTTTCAGTTAGAGTGCAGGGTGAAATCTGTTTCTTGAGTTCTGACAGTAAGGTTCATTAACCTTTTTTAATGAGTAAATGGAAGGCCACAGCTAAAAGTTTAAATAAAAAAGCAAGCTTTGGGTAATGTGGGATTGAGTTCCCAACTCAACAAGGCTGCTGATTTCATTTCAGAATTATTTTGATTTGCTTAAACTTCCTGTTGTTTTTTTTTCTTCCCTTTTATAGTAAATTGGAAAATGTTACTGATGTAGAAATATGTTCTGAACACTTTTCTTGAATACTGGGGGAGGGAACTTCAATGTACTAGTACTCTGCACATAGTTATGAATCCTAAACCATTGACTTAACAATTTGCAGGAAGGTTTGGGCTCAATGACAATGAGGTAGTTGTTTTTTTATCAACAGACTGGTGAATCACTAGCGGGGAGGAAGTCAGTGTCATAACCCTCTCCCAGCTGGGAACACAGAGAAAGGGACACATGAGCAGTGAGGTTTTAAACAAAAGACAGAGGTGTAGCCCTGAGGCCCAGAGCTAGAAGCTAAAATGCAAGTCATTTTTTTGCAGTTCGAGGTAGTCTAGAAAGAGAGGTAATGCCCAAAACAATTAAGTCAGCCCACAAAAGGGACTGGGCTTATTATTTTTTCCAATTTTTTTTTTAAAGAGAGAAGTGAAAAATTCAGTAAGTGGAATTTGCTTTTATGGTTACTCTATGTTTCCAGTCTCTCTGTGAAATAAAGCAAGTTAACGATTTGTATCTGGCGTTGGAAAGATTGGAGCAGCCCATATAAGGACATGTAGGAAAAAAAAAACATGATATCCCGTTTAGATCACAAGTGAGTACTGTTGTTGCACCCATGGGTTACGCCATCGTAAAATTAGATATTGGGCAGTACAGGCGCACTCCTGAATGTAACATGCTCAGGCTGCTTATGGGAGTGACCAGTACCACTATACCCAAAAATATCTAAGGCAAACCTGAAGGAGCAGAACCAGGCGTACCTAAAAATGAGGTGCCAACCTGGGGAAGCTGCATCACAGGACTACATGCATGCTAAATAGCAGAAGCAGCATGCTATAGACAGAGCTAAGTGATCCCACAATCAATGGATCAGATCAAAGCTCTGCAGTCTTGCCACGTCCAGTCGTGAATGGTGGTGGACCATTAAACAACTAACGGGAGGAAGAGGCTCCACGAATATCCCCATCCTCAATGATGGCGGAGCCCAGCTCGTGAGTGCAAAAGACAAGGCTGAAGCGTTTGCAACCATCTTCAGCCAGAAGTGGCGAGTGGATGATCCATATCGGCCTCCTCCTGAGGTCCCTACCATCACAGAAGCCAGTCTTCAGCCAATTCGATTCACACCACGTGATATCAAGAAATGGCTGGATGCACTGGATACAGCAAAGGCTATGGGCCCCGACAACATCCTGGTTGTCGTGCTGAAGACCTGTGCTCCAGAACTAGCCGCGCCTCTAGCTAAGCTGTTTCAGTACAGCTACAACACTGGCATTTATCCAACAATGTGGAAAAGTGCCCAGGTATGTCCTGTCCACAAAAAGCAGGACAAATCCAATCTGACCAATTACCACCCCATCAGCCTACTCTCAATCATCAGAAAAGTGATGGAAGGTGTCGTCGACAGTGCTATCAAGCAGCACTTACTCGCCAATAACTTGCTCACCAATGTTCAGTTTGGGTTCCGCCAGGACCACTCAGCTCCAGACCTCATTACAGCTTTGGTCCAAACATGGACAAAAGAGCTGAATTCCAGAAGTGAGAGTGACTGCCCTTGACATCAAGGCAGCATTTGACCGAGTGCGGCATCTAGTAAAACTAAAGTCAATGGGAATGAGAGGGAAAACTCTCCACTAGCTGGAGTCTTACCTAGCATAAAGGAAGATGGTTGTGGTTGTTGGAGGTCAATCATCACAGCCCCAGGACATCGCTGCAGGAGTTCCTCAGGGCAGACCATCTTCAGCTGCTCTATCCATGACCTTCCCTCCATCATAAGGTTAGAAGTGGGGATGTTCGCTGATGATTGCACAGTGTTCCGTTCCATTCGCAACTCCTCAGATAATGAAGTAGCCCATGCCTGCACACAGCAAGACCTGAACGACATTCAGGCTTGGGCTGATAAGTGGCAAGTAACATTCACGCCACACAAGTGCCAGGCAATTACTATTTCCAACAAGCGAGAGTCTAAACACCGCCCCTTGACATTCAACACCATTACCATCGCCGAATCCCCCATCATCAACATCCTGGGGGTCAGTATTGACCAGAAACTTAACTGAACCAGCCACATAAATACTGTGGCTACAAGAGCAGGTCAGAGACTGGATATTCTGCGGCGTGTGTCTCACCTCTCGACTCCCCAAAGCCTTTCCACCATCTACAAGTCAGGAGTGTGATGGAATACCCTCCACTTGCCTGGATGAGTGCAGCTCCAACACTCAAGAAGTTTGACACTGATGTGGAGTATTTATTCAACACTCGACACAAGTCTGTCAGGTACAAATCAAAAGTCTTTATTACACCGGTGGGGAGACAATCTCTTACTGGCGCACCAGGAGACTTCTCCGCTGTTACAAATTTTAAGAAATCTTTTATACACATAATCATACAAACTCAACCTCGTGCACAATCCCGTTACACTGTTTTAATTTGCCTAAGGCCCGGGTGCACAGTTGTTGATTGGCTAATTCCCTATCTCGCGTCACACAACCGTTCGCCTATATTTATTGTCGCATGATCTTTATGATCTCACCTGTTATAATTTTGTAACCTTCAGTAAAACCACATGTCTGCATTTCTGTCTCGCTGTGCCCAGTGTGGTTTTACTTATCTCTAGGTTCCATAGTTTGTGGTTAATCATAGATGGTGCTTCTGAGCTAATTTCATCTAATCTTGCAAAAGCATCAAGACCTTGTGGTCAGCATGTCTGAACTATCTCTGCCGGTCTCTGTCTCAACCGTTTCTAGTGTGCAAGCTGCATTGTTAACCCCTTAATTCCTGAAGGGTGTCGCTGCCCCACTTCACCATCCAGAACAAAGTAGCCTGCTTGATTGGCACCCCATCCACCACCTTAAACATTCACTCCCTCCACCACCGGCGCACCGTGGCTGCAGTGTGTACCATCTACAAGATGCACTACAGCAACTCGCCAAGGCTTCTTCGGCAGCAGCTCCCGAACCCCCGACCTCTACCACCTAGAGGGACAAGGGCAGCAGGCGCATGGGAACACCATCACCTGCAAGTTCCCCTCCAAGTTACGCACCATTCTGACTTGGAAGTATATCACCGTTCCTTCATCGTTGCTGGGTCAAAATCCTGGAACTCCCTCCCTAACAGCACTGTGGGAGTACCTTCACCTCATGGACTGCAGCGGTTCAAGAAGGCGGCTCACCACCACCTTCTCAAGGGCAATTAGGGATGGGCAATAAATGCTGGCCTTGCCAGCGATACCCACATCCCATGAACGAATAAAAAAAAAATTGTAAGCTTCTACACCATCATTTACGTCATTACTGTTATAGTAATGCACAATTTTGTTTCTTTAATCTGCTAGGAAAATTTTTGTGGCAGTTGTTATCCACAGTTGTATAAGGCCCATTATTACATAGAATTTACAGCCCTGCAACAGGCCATTCGGCCCAACTGGTCTATGCCGGTGTTTATGTTCCATATGAGCCTCCCCCCCCCCACTATATTTCATCTAACCCTATCAGCATATCGTTCAATTCCTTTCTCCCTCATGAACATATCTAGTTTCCCCTTAAATGTATCTATGCTATTCTCCTCAACTACGCCTTATGGTAGCAAGTTGCACATTCTAACCATTCTCTGGGTAAAGTAGTTTCACCTGAATTGCTTATTGGATTTATTAGTGACTGACTGAAATTTATGACCCCTAGTTTTTGACTCCCCATAAATAGAAACATCTTCTTTATGTCTACCCTATCAAACCCATTCATGATTTTAAAGACCTCTATTTGATCACCCTTCAGCCTTCTCTTTTCTAGATAAGAGCCCCAGCCTGTTCAATCTTTCCTGATAGATATAACCTCTCAGTTCTGGTATCATCCTTGTAAATCTTTTTTGCACCTTCTGCAGTGCCTCTATATTCTTTTTATAATATGGAGACCAGAACTGTTCACAGAACTCCAAGTGTGGCCTAACCAAGGTTGTGTACAAGTTTAACAACTTCTCTACTTTTCAACTCTCACTCAAGAAATGAACCCCAAAACTTGTTTGCATTTGTTATGGCCTTGTTAACCTAAGTTGCTACTTTTAATGATTTGTGAATCTGTACCTCTAGATCCCTTTGCTCCTCTACCCCCTTTAGACGCTGTGGTAAACCACTGTTACCGTTCACTATTGTTACACTGTTGTTATCACTGTTTACACTGTTGTTATCGCTACACAAGGTTACCTCTTGCCACGCACACTGCTATACCTGGGCTTACCTCAGCTGACTCCGCCCATGGCTCCGCCTGCTTGCCCAGGTATAAAGGTGACCGCTTGGCTAGTATTCTCCCTTGTTGGAACCGATCGCCCACGAGGGTGGGCTGTTATTTAGCCAATAAAAACCTATAGTTACAATCTTAACTCGTCGCTTTTCATGGAATGAATTGATAGGTATATCAATTTTATTGGCTAAATTTTGAAATGAGTGGATCGGAGCAGCCAAACGACCAGCCAAACGGCCAGCTACAACAGCCACAGCAGCCGGCCTGGCTGCGAGCCCTCCGACCGCCGTACCTGGATCTAAACCCACAGGCAGTGAACTCAGCCCTCGACTTCGAACACTGGCTGAGCTGTTTCGAATCCTACCTGGGAGAATCCGGCATGCCTCCGGGATCCAAACTAAGAGTTCTGACCGCCCAGGTGAGCCCTAAAGTATTTGCATTCATCCGGGACCTTGCTACATACGAGGACGCCCTCAACCTGCTAAAAGAGCAGTACCGGAGCCCTGTAAATTCTATGTATGCCAGACATCTCCTAAGATCCCGCTCGCAACAGCCAGGAGAGTCTGTAGATGAATTTTTACGGGCGCTACAAACACTCGGCAGGGACTGTGACTTTAAAGCTGTAACGGCTGCAGAAAATACTGAAGGAAATATCCGCGATGCCTTCGTGAAAGGCCTTCGGTCCAACTACTCACGGCAAAGACTGCTCGAATCAAAGGACCTCGACTTGAATACAACTGCAGCCCTCGCTCGCTCTCTGGAAGTGGCCCATCGGGACCTCGAGGCGTACTCCAGGTACTGTGCTGCGCGACCCTGGGACTCGGGCCCGACTCCAGCCGCAATTCCCCTCGCACCGCCGCCCCTGGGACCCACCACGGCGTTGGTGTCCCGGAATCAATCGGGACCGCCACCCCCGGGACCCGCTGTGGCAGCGGACCTCCGCGATCGGGCCGCCAGCTGCTTCTGTGGCCAGGCGAGACATCAAAGGGCGCGCTGCCCTGCAAGGAACGCGACCTGCTCCGGCTGCAAAAAGAAAGGCCACTTTGTAAACGCCTGCAGGGGGAAAGCCACAGACGCCAGCATTGCCTCATGTGAGTTGTGGGGGCGGCCATCTTTGATCAAGGCCACAGACACCAGCATTGCCTCAGGTGGGTCGTGGGGGCAGCCATCTTTGATCAAGGCCACAGACGCCAGCAGTGCCTCATGTGAGTTGTGGGGGCGGCCATCTTCTCCGCCATTTTGTCCAACTTCGCGGGGACCCGCGTCATGGGCGCCGCCATTTTGTTCGCCGCACTTGGCCGCTGTTTTGTCTCCAGACCCGACCACCGCCTCGCCTGCAGACTACAGCAGCTCGCTCAGCCATACACTGGCCTCCGTCACGCTTGACCAAGCTCTCCCGCATCATCTGTCCAAGTCCATGATGGACATCGAAGTAAACGGCCACGCCACGTCCTGCCTGTTCAACAGCGGAAGCACGGAGAGTTTTATTCATCCAGACACGGTGAGCTGCTACTCCCTCACTGTCCGGCCAGCGCGCCATCGGATCTCGATGGCGGTGAAGTCCCATTCAACAGACATTAGCGGCTGCTGTGTAGTGACCCTGTTGGTTAGGGGCACGGAATATAAAAATTTTAAACTTCTCGTCCTGCCCCAGCTCTGCGCTGCCGTCCTACTAGGGCTGGATTTCCAATGCCACCTTCAAAGTGTCACTTTGGCTTACGGTGGACCCCTCCCCCCACTCACAGTCTACAACCAGCAAATTTTAAACCGCCCACCGCGTACCACCTGCGGCCTCTCCACCCTCAAAGTCCCGCCCCCCTCCTTGTTCGCTAACTTCACCCGTGACTGTAAACCCATCGCTACCAAGAGCAGGCGGTACAGCGCCGGGGACAGAGCTTTTATTAGCTCTGAGGTGCAGCGATTCCTGACGGAGGGCATCATCGAGGGGAGCACCAGCCCCTGGCGTGCCCAGGTCGTAGTCGTTAAGACCGGCGATAAACACCGCCTGGTCATCGACTACAGCCAAACCATAAACCGGTACACCCAGCTGGACGCATACCCCCTTCCCCACATATCTGATATGGTCAACCAGATTGCACAGTACCGGGTATTCTCCACCATCGACCTCAAGTCAGCCTATCACCAACTCCCTATCCGCCCTGAGGACCGCCAGTATACCGCCTTCGAGGCGAACGGCCGCCTCTACCACTTCCTTAGGGTTCCCTTCGGCGTCACCAACGGAGTCTCGGTCTTCCAAAGGGAGATGGACCGGATGGTCGACCAGAACGCGCTTCAGGCCACGTTCCCTTATCTAGATAACGTCACCATCTGCGGCCGCGACCAGCAGGACCATGATGTTAATCTGGAGAAATTCCTCCGTACGGCCCAACGGCTGAATCTCACTTACAATAGGATAAATGTGTGTTTAATACCTCGCGCCTGGCCATCCTCGGCTGCGTAGTAGAGAACGGAGTCATCGGCCCCGACCCCGAAAGAATGCGCCCCCTCATGGAGCTTCCCCTCCCCCACTGTCCAAAGGCGCTGAAGAGAACCCTGGGGCTCTTCGCTTACTATGCCTAATGGGTGCCGAATTATGCGGACAAAGCCAGACCCCTCATGAAGTCCACCTCCTTCCCCCTGACAGCAGAAGCAGGCGCAGCCTTCTCCCTCATAAAAGGAGACATTGCGAAGGCAACAATGCACGCTGTGGATGAGTCCATCCCTTTCCAAGTGGAGGGCGATGCCTCCGACTTCGCCCTAGCGGCAACCCTTAACCAGGTGGGGAGACCTGTGGCCTTCTTCTCAAGGACCCTCCAGGGCCCTGAGATCCGACACTCGTCTGTCGAGAAGGAGGCCCAGGCGATTGTGGAGGCGGTACGACGCTGGAGGCATTACCTGGCAGGCAAACGATTTACCCTCCTCACCGACCAGCGTTCGGTTGCTTTTATGTTTAATAACAAGCTGAAGGGCAAAATCAAGAACGACAAGATCTTGAGGTGGAGAATTGAGCTCTCCACCTACAATTACGATATCTTGTACCGGCCTGGTAAACTCAACGACCCCCCGGATGCTCTATCACGAAGTACTTGCGCAAACGCGCAAGTTGATAGACTACGGACCCTCCACAACGACCTCTGCCACCCCGGGGTCACCAGACTTTACCACTTCATTAAGGCCCGCAACCTGCCCTACTCCATCGAGGAGGTCAGGACCATGACCAGGAACTGCCAAACCTGTGCTGAATGCAAACCGCATTTCTATAGGCCGGACAGAGCAAGCCTGATCAAGGCCACCCACCCCTTCGAGCGCTTGAGCATCGATTTTAAGGGGCCCCTCCCGTCCTCTGACCGTAATGTGTACTTCCTCAACATTATTGACGAGTACTCCCGTTTCCCCTTTGCCATCCCCTGCCCAGACATGACCAGTACCACGGTCATCAAATGCCTGAACGACCTCTTCGCCTTGTTCGGGTTCCCGAACTATATACATAGCGACCGGGGCGCATCCTTCATGAGCGAGGAACTTCGCCAGTTCCTGCTCGCGAGAGGTATTGCTGCGAGCAGGACCACCAGCTACAACCCCCGGGGGAACGGCCAGGTGGAAAGAGAAAACGCGACAGTTTGGAAGGCCGTCCTCTTAGCCCTAAAGTCTAAGGGCCTCCCAATCTCTCGCTGGCAGGAAGTCCTCCCGGCAGCACTCCATTGCACTGCCATTAACGCCACCCCCCATGAACGAATGTTTGTTTTCCCCAGGAAGTCGACTACGGGAACCTCGCTACCAACATGGCTGACTTCTCCAGGGCCCGTCTTGCTGCGGAAGCACGTGAGGGCCCATAAAATGGATCCCCTGGTCGAGAGGGTGGACCTCCTGCACGCCAACCCCCAGTACGCCTATGTGGCATACCCAGACGGGCGGAAGGACACTGTCTCCTTGCGAGACCCTCGGGCACCCCCGAGATACCTCCGTTACCCCCCACCACTCCCCCAAATCCAGCTCCTGTAGACGGCATGCCGGAACCCCAGGAGCCTTCGTCGACCACGCAGACACCAGCATTACCATCGGATACTGCACCACCGCCGCCGCTGCTGCGCCGATCAGAAAGGCTTACGAGGCCTCCTGAGAGACTGACATACACGAACTGGTAGTACACTTCACCCTGCCGGACTCAATTTTAAACAAGGGGTGAAAGTGGTAAACCACTGTTACCGTTCACAACCGTTCACTATTGTTACACTGTTGTTATCACTGTTTACACTGTTGTTATCGCTACACAAGGTTACCTCTTGCCACGCACACTGCTATACCTGGGCTTACCTCAGCTGACTCTGCCCATGGCTCCGCCTGCTTGCCCAGGTATAAAGGTGACCGCTTGGCTAGTATTCTCCCTTGTTGGAACCGATCGCCCACGAGGGTGGGCTCTGTTATTTAGCCAATAAAAACCTATAGTTACAATCTTAACTCATCGCTTTTCATGGAATGAATTGATAGGTATATCAGACGCTATTATTAAATGCAACAGCAATGTTTTACTGGTAATAAATAAAAAAAGTTTAATTGTCTAACTGGCTCTCCTTGCCCTCCTGGCTTACTCACATAGGTAATCAAAGTACTAATGTGATGTGTGACAGAGTAGCCGATATGTACATTTGTGCCTGAGATTTCCTTACATGATGAGCTTCTGATCTTGGCTGGGTTATTCAGGAGTGTGATTGTAGAATTTTATAGCTCTGGAAGCCATTTGTCCCCTCACACCTGCTCTAGCTTACTGAAAGACCTATCCATTTACCATTTTCACATACTCTTCAAAATATATATATACTAGCTGGGGGAGCCCGGCTTTGCCAGGGCTGTTTTGGGCCGGGCGGTTTAAATCGAGTGCCAGGCTTTGGGGCCTCTCTCTGTCCCTGTGTGAATCTGGTGCCGGGCAACATTTTAAATCGAGTCCCAGGCTTTTGGTCCCTGTCTCTGTGTCCCTGTCTCAATCTGCTGCCGGGCAACATTTTAAATCGAGTACCAGGCTTTCAGGCCCTGTCTGTCTGTCCCTCTGTGAATCTGGGGCCGGGTAACATTTTAAATCAAGTCCCAGGCTTTTGGGCCCTGTCCCTTTGTGAATCTGCTGCCGGGCAACATTTCTACCTTTTAATACCTTCAAAGATGAAAGTGAAAGTACTTATAAAACGTTTTTGGTAAATCTTTTAAAAATAACATAAGAGATACTAACATTTTCGAAGCTGCATCAGCAGATTTTGAGCTGGAAGTAAATGGTGTTTTTAGAAATGGTGTTTTTAGCTTGAGGCAATGGCTGGCACATCCCTGAGATGAAAACGATTAGTCCCACCCACACACACACACCGATTGGCCAACCATCAGGGGACTGTACTGTAGGATTGGTCAATCGTGACGGCACAGGATTGGTGGAACCTTGACGTCAGTCAATCAATGCTAAGTAGCAGATAATGAGTTTAATTTTGAAGGTTTTTTGCATAAGGCGCGAACAATTTTCGTCCGACCGAAAAGTAAATACGCTTACGACCGTCCCGGAACCGTAAGCTTTCTTCGGAGGTAACGCACGCGTAGGTAGGCTCTATAACTTTCGAGCGCATAGCCGGACAGACGCACACCCGAGGACAGACAGACAGACAGAACGATTCGTTTATATATATTGACTAGCTGAAGTGCCCGGCGGTGCCGAGGGTCTTTTGAGGGCATGTTGTTGTTGGAAGAGAGAGAGAGAGCGACGGGGGGTAAGAGAGAGAGCGACTGGGGGAAGAGAGAGAGCGACTGGGGGGAAGAGAGAGAGCGACGGGGGGAAGAGAGAGAGCGACTGGGGGGGAAGAGAGAGAGCGACGGGGAAGAGAGAGAGCGACGGGGAGAAGAGAGAGAGCGACGGGGTAAGAGAGAGAGCGACTGGGGGTAAGAGAGAGAGCGACTGGGGGTAAGAGAGAGAGCGACTGGGGGTAAGAGAGAGAGCGACTGGGGGTAAGAGAGAGAGCGACTCTGGGGGTAAGAGAGAGAGCGACTGGGGGGTTAAGAGAGCGAGCGACTGGGGGTAAGAGAGCGAGCGACTGGTGGTAAGAGCGAGCGACTGGGGGTAGAGCGAGCGACTGGGGGGAAGAGTGAGAGCGACGGGGGGAAGAGAGAGAGCGACGGGGGGGGAAGAGAGAGAGCGACGGGGGGGAAGAGAGAGAGCGACGGGGGGGAAGAGAGAGAGCGACGGGGGCCGAAGAGAGAGAGCCGACGGGGGGAAGAGAGAGAGCGTGGGGGGAAGAGGAGAAGCGCGACGGGGGGGAAGAGAGCGCGACTGGGGAAGAGAGAGCACGACTGGGGGGAAGAGAGAGCCACGACTGGGGGAAGAGAGAGCGCGACTGGGGGGAAGAGAGAGAGCGACTGGGGGGGAAGAGAGAGAGCGGACTGGGGGGAAGAGAGAGAGCGACGGGGGGGAAGAGAGAGAGCGACTGGGGGGGAAGAGAGAGAGCGACTGGGGGGAAGAGAGAGAGCGACTGGGGGGGGAAGAGAGAGAGCGACTGGGGGGGAAGAGAGAGAGCGACTGGGGGGGAAGAGAGAGAGCGACTGGGGGGGAAGAGAGAGAGCGACTGGGGGGAAGAGAGAGAGCGACGGGGGGGGGGAAAGAGAGAGAGCGACTGGTGGGGAAGAGAGAGCGACTGGGGGGGAAGAGAGCGACTGGGGGGGAAGAGAGAGAACGACGGGGGGGAAGAGAGAGAGCGACGGGGGGGGAAGAGAGAGCGCGACTGGGAAGAGAGAGCACGACTGGGGGGAAGAGAGAGCGCGACTGGGGGAAGAGAGAGCGCGACTGGGGGAAGAGAGAGCGCGACTGGGGGGAAGAGAGAGAGAGCGACGGGGAAGAGAGGAGAGCGACGGGAGAGAGAGAGAGAGCGACGGGGTAAGAGAGAGAGCGACTGGGGTAAGAGAGAGCGACTGGGGGTAAGAGAGAGCGACTGGGGGTAAGAGAGAGAGCGACTGGGGGTAAGAGAGAGAGCGACTGGGGGTAAGAGAGAGAGCGACTGGGGTAAGAGAGCGAGCGACTGGGGGTAAGAGACGCGAGCGACTGGGGGTAAGAGCGAGCGACTGGGGTAAGAGCGAGCGACTGGGGGGAAGAGAGAGAGCGACGGGGGGGAAGAGAGAGAGCGACGGGGGGGAAGAGAGAGAGCGACGGGGGGGAAGAGAGAGAGCGACGGGGGGAAGAGAGAGAGCGACGGGGGGGAAGAGAGAGAGCGACGGGGGGGAAGAGAGAGAGCGACGGGGGGGAAGAGAGAGAGCGACGGGGGGGAGAAGAGAGAGCGACGGGGGGAAGAGAGAGCGCGACGGGGGAAGAGAGCACGACTGGGGGGGAAGAGAGAGCACGACTGGGGGGAAGAGAGAGCGCGACTGGGGGGAAGAGAGAGAGCGACTGGGGGGAAGAGAGAGAGCGACTGGGGGGGAAGAGAGAGAGCGACGGGGGGGAAGAGAGAGAACGACGGGGGGGAAGAGAGAGAGCGACGGGGGGGAAGAGAGAGCGCGACTGGGGGGAAGAGAGAGCACGACTGGGGGGAAGAGAGAGCGCGACTGGGGGGAAGAGAGAGCGCGACTGGGGGGAAGAGAGAGCGCGACTGGGGGGAAGAGAGAGAGCGACGGGGAAGAGAGAGAGCGACGGGGAAGAGAGAGAGCGACGGGGAGAAGAGAGAGAGCGACTGGGGTAAGAGAGAGAGCGACTGGGGGTAAGAGAGAGAGCGACTGGGGGTAAGAGAGAGAGCGACTGGGGGGTAAGAGAGAGAGCGACTGGGGGTAAGAGAGAGAGCGACTGGGGGTAAGAGAGCGAGCGACTGGGGGTAAGAGAGCGAGCGACTGGGGGTAAGGAGGCGAGCGACTGGGGTAAGAGCAGAGCGACTGGGGGGAAGAGAGAGCGACGGGGGGGAAGAGAGAGAGCGACGGGGGGGAAGAGAGAGAGCGACGGGGGGAAGAGAGAGAGCGACGGGGGGAAGAGAGAGAGCGACGGGGGGGGGGAAGAGAGGGGAGAGCGACGGGGGGGAAGAGAGAGAGCGACGGGGGGGAAGAGAGAGAGCGACGGGGGGGAAGAGAGAGAGCGACGGGGGGGAAGAGAGAGCGCGACGGGGGGGAAGAGAGCGCGACTGGGGAAGAGAGAGCACGACTGGGGGGAAGAGAGAGCACGACTGGGGGGAAGAGAGAGCGCGACTGGGGGGAAGAGAGAGCGACTGGGGGGGAAGAGAGAGAGCGACTGGGGGGGGAAGAGAGAGAGCGACGGGGGGGAAGAGAGAGAGCGACTGGGGGGGAAGAGAGAGAGCGACTGGGGGGAAGAGAGAGAGCGACTGGGGGGAAGAGAGAGAGCGACTGGGGGGAAGAGAGAGAGCGACTGGGGGGAAGAGAGAGAGCGACTGGGGGGGAAGAGAGAGAGCGACTGGGGGGGAAGAGAGAGAGCGACGGGGGGGGAAAGAGAGAGAGCGACTGGTGGGGAAGAGAGAGCGACTGGTGGGGAAGAGAGCGACTGGGGGGGAAGAGAGAGAGAACGACGGGGGGGAAGAGAGAGAGCGACGGGGGGGAAGAGAGAGCGTGACTGGGGAAGAGAGAGCACGACTGGGGGGAAGAGAGAGCGCGACTGGGGGGAAGAGAGAGCGCGACTGGGGGAAGAGAGAGCGCGACTGGGGGGAAGAGAGAGAGCGACTGGGGGGGAAGAGATTGAGCGACTGGGGGGGAAGAGAGAGCGACTGGGGGGGAAGAGAGAGAGTGACTGCGGGGGAAGAGAGAGCGACTGGGGGGAAGAGAGAGAGCGACTGGGGGGGAAAGAGAAGGAGAGCGACTGGGGGGGGAAAGAGAGAGAGCGACTGGGGGGGAAGAGAGAGCGACTGGGGGGGAAGAGAGAGCGACTGGGGGGGAAGAGAGAGAGCGACTGGGGGGGAAGAGAGAGCGAATGGGGGGGAAGAGAGAGAGCGAATGGGGGGGAAGAGAGAGAGCGACGGGGGGAGGAGAGAGCGACTGGGGGGAAGAGAGAGCGACTGGGGGGAAGAGAGAGAGCGACTGGGGGGGAAGAGAGAGAGCGACTGGGGGGGAAGAGAGAGAGCGACTGGGGGGGAAGAGAGAGCGAATGGGGGGGAAGAGAGAGAGCGACTGGGGGGGAAGAGAGAGAGCGACGGGGGAAGAGAGAGAGCGACGGGGGAAGAGAGAGAGCGACTGGGGGAAGAGAGAGAGCGACTGGGGGAAGAGAGAGAGCGACTGGGGGAAGAGAGCGAGCGACTGGGGGGAAGAGAGAGCGACGGGGGAAGAGAGAGAGCGACTGGGGAAGAGAGAGAGCGACTGGGGGAAGAGAGAGAGCGACTGGGGGAAGAGAGCGAGCGACTGGGGGAAGAGAGCGAGCGACGGGGGAAGAGAGCGAGCGACGGGGGGAAGAGAGAGAGCGACTGGGGGGAAGAGAGAGCGACTGGGGGGAAGAGAGAGCGACTGGGGGGAAGAGAGAGCGACTGGGGGGGAAGAGAGAGAGCGACTGGGGGGAAGAGAGAGAGCGACTGGGGGGAAAAAGAGAGAGCGACTGGGGTGAAGAGAGAGAGCGACTGGGGGAAGAGAGAGAGCGACGGGGGAAGAGAGAGAGAGCGACTGGGGGGAAGAGAGAGAGAGCGACTGGGGGGATGAGAGAGAGCGACTGGGGGGGAAGAGAGAGCGCGACTGGGGTGGAAGAGAGAGAGCGACTGCGGGGGAAGAGAGAGAGCGACTGCGGGGGAAGAGAGAGAGCGACTGGGGGGGAGAAGAGAGAGAGCGACTGGGGGGGAAGAGAGAGAGCGACTGGGGGGGAAGAGAGAGCGACTGAGGGGGAAGAGAGCGAGCGACTGGGGGGGAAGAGAGCGAGCGACTGGGGGGAAGAGAGAGAGCGACTGGAGGGGGAAGAGCGAGAGCGACTGGGGGGGAAGAGAGAGCGCGACTGGGGGGGAAGAGAGAGCGACTGGGGGGAAGAGAGAGCGACTGGGGGGGAAGAGAGAGAGCGACTGGGGGGAAGAGAGAGCGACTGGGGGAGAAGAGAGAGAGCGACTGGGGGGGAAGAGAGAGAGCGACTGGGGGGAAGAGGGAGCGCGACGGGGGGAAGAGAGAGAGCGACTGGGGGGAAGAGAGAGAGAGGGGATGGGGGGGAGGAGGGAAGGGGGGAAGGGGAAGGGGTGTGGTGTGTGGGGGGGAAGGCGGGGTGTGGGGGGGAGGGGGGTGTGGGGGGAAGGGGGTGTGTGGGGGGAAGGGGTGTGTGATGGGGATGTGTGGAAGGGGGGGGTGGGGTTGTGTGGGGGGTGTGAGGTGAAGGGGGGTTGGGGGATGTAGGGGGTGGAAAGGGAGGGGGGAGATATACTTAAAGTACAGGAAACTTTGTGCTATCCGGCACCCATGGGACCGAGCTGCTGCCTTGCCTTAAAACTGCCCTACTCTCCAGAGTTAATGTTGAGAGATACGGAGATTCTTATCTCCGTATTTGACAACAAACACTGTTGCTTTGCAACAGCTTCTAAACACTTGGGTGTGGCCCTAAAGCTCTGCAGCTAAAGCTGTTGCTATAGCTACAGACCTTGCACAGCTTGACTGTTCAAACAAAGGAAAATAAACAAACAAAGAATAAAAAACGGCTGCTGATTTTTGCGGTGGCTCCAGATTGCCGGATAACTCACCTCCGGATAGCACAAAGTTTCCTGTACTTATAAAACATTTTTGGTAAATCTTTCTGTAACATACACTTTACAACCTCACCAAACTTTTTATTAAAAAAGGGGTCCTCACCTCTCAGTGTTGTACCACAAACAATGGCCGCCG